>NC_083467.1:22474001-22476501 GCF_030014155.1 Tachysurus vachellii
ATGTCATCTCTTTAAGCAGATGATGAACATTTAAGATGAATGGAGAGGGAAAGAACTTTGCAGCTGCTTGGCCTCAGTGTCTTCTGGAGACACACACACACACACACAGTTTCCACTGACTGTTGCGTAACTGTGCACATGGAGACAACCCTTTCTCCTAAGACGAGAGACTTTCTTCGAAAACACATGGGACATGAATCAGCCTTTTTATCATGATAACTAATTTGCAGTTAGAGTGATGCTTAAGTTCTTCTTAAATCTTCGATCATGATGAAGGGTTGCATTAGACATACTGTTAGGGTCAGAGTGAGGGTTAGATAAAGCACTATAAGCTGGGAGTGTGTTATGTCTTAATCAGTGTGTGCTCTGAGTAGAGCTGGACCTTTTTTTTTTTAAAATAACCAGAATAAATGTCTCATTAGTTTTGACATAATTTCTGTATATTGTAAGGTTTTATAGGGCATTGTGTTACTATGTGCCATGGCTACACAGTCATTTGCTACACAGTTAGTTACACTAAATTGCCCCTAGGTGTGAAAGTGTGTGTGTGTGTGTGTGTGTGTGTGTGTGTTTCGGGTTATTCTCTTGCCTTGTGTCTTGTATTACTGGTTTAGACTCTGGATACACCACCACCACAGCTCTCACTAGAGCATTAGCTGTTTTCAGTCATTTTAGTACATCATGGTATATTTACAGTGCACCGACTTTCCCATCATTAACAAACTACTAAGTAGAAACTATAATACATTTAAAAGCTGCACGGCTTAATGTATATTTATTATTTAATTCTATATCCCTCAGCTGTATTTGTTGCTGTATTTATCCCTCAACAGAAAGCTGTTTAAATGATCTTTACACCGAGCCAGACGAGGCGATAATCTCTGTGTAGGTTTCACTCCGTCCTCACGACATCAGATTCGATCCGACCCTGAGGCTTTTGTTCGGAAAATGAACGGAATTTTAAATGTGCCGTAGTCTTCGAAGGTGACGTAAGTCCCGCGTTAGTCTTCGGTCACTGGTCACTCACAAAGTCATCAGTCACTAAACCTGGACAGATCTGTGCAGTGTGACGCATATAATGTGGATTGATTTCCTGGAAAGGAATTATTACCTGAGGTAGAATGTAAATAACACACCTTAGAAACACACAGACATGTTACTGAGAAATGAAGCAACAAGTTAAAGTTTACACGAGTACGTAACTTTAGGGCCTTTTTACACCTGGTCGCTTCATGCGTTTTCTGTGATCAGATAGCTATCCGATGGTAAAAAGACCAGGTCTAAATGCCCTCCGAAACGTTTTCGAGACGGATATAAATCCGATCGTTCGAACCACTTCAGGAGGTGGTCTGGGACGCATTTCAGATGAAACTGGACAGGTGTAAATGAATGTGGTTGTTCAAGCCACATACGTCAGCGCTATACTCCTCCCATACGTCACTCGCAAGTGACCAAACCGCATACACCAAAGCGTGTTCCATATCAATTGCATTTTGAGCGGGGGTAGAAAGATCGGATTGATATCCGATTCGCCAAGACGCATTTATGTGGCCTAATGTAAATGGAACAGTTTTAACTGTTAATCAGATAGCTATCAGATCAGAGAAAACACATGAAGTGACCAGGTGTAAAAAGGCATGTTACTGCCTTCAAGTGTTCAAGTGATACATTTTTTTCTATCAGTTCATTTAGCCGCTTGGTGTTGAATTGTGTTTTGTTTAGGTGGAAATGGTCTTTGTAGTCTTATAGTTGAGCTTCTTTGTATGCTTAGGAAAACTTTTATTATTTCTGTCCTGGCTTGTTAGGCTGGAAGGGGTTAATATTATGTTAATGGGTCTCATTAAAAACAGAGTTAATATCCTGTGTTGGCTTTAGTTGGCTTTAGCTTTTCACTTTATCCTGAGTACGTGTAGTAAAATCATCTGAATTAAAATGATCTCCTTCAGCACTCTTCCAGTTCATTATATCCTCTTCACATTAGACTGAATGTACTCTTCTGGAGTTTGCAGCAAACTCTGTGCATGAATTGTTGAACAGACAGCACTGGAGTTTGTTCAGCATTAGTGAATGTCCTGTCCGTGGTGTTTGGGTCTGGATGCTGGTTGTACAGCGTGTTGAGCATTGAGGCCACTCTGGTGATGGGTTAAGTCCATTCTCACTCTGCTGTGAAGCTTCACTGTGGGCTGATTTGTTTGCTGCACACACAGGCAGCGCGCGTTGCTGAGTGGAGCGTAGGTGTGATGTACGGCTCATGTTTGTCTGGCTAGTAAATTCTCTCCTACTGCCAATCACATCTGTTTCTGAACTGAACGACACGACAGAACGAGAATTTAAATCACTAACAGAGAAGCATGCCGAGGAAAAAGCATAGCTTTTATAGACGTATATATACGTATATACGTATATGATTTTATATATATATATATATATATATATAATCATATATGTAAAAATATATGTATATATAATCATATATATAAAAATATATGATTTTTAGTTT
>NC_083467.1:22481501-22589001 GCF_030014155.1 Tachysurus vachellii
ACGTTTCACGGTTGCTGACACACCTACTGATTTTCATGAACAAAATAAAAGTGTAGTTTGGATTTTTATTTTACTATGTTAGTGTTAATTCCTGTTTCCCTGAGGTAAATATAAGGTGATCATAGAGGTATGAGTGTATATATAAGTATAATTAGCTCAGATTATTATTTTTCAGAATGTGGAGTTTTTGTCTGTTGTAGACACGTAAATAAATAAATAAACTGTGAAACTACATGTGCTGTTTTTGTATTCAGGCGAGGTTTGATCATGGGGCTGTGGAACTCTCACACCTCTGTTGGGAACATCCTGGGTTCTCTGATCGCTGCGCACTATGTGTCGTCTAACTGGGGGATGTCCTTCATCATCCCTGGCATCATCATTGCCGTCATGGGCATCGTCTGCTTCCTCTTCCTAATTGAGCGTGGGTATTGTTTTTGTTTTATTGTTAGTTTATCTATTAATGTCTGTTTAAATGTGGCCTGGATTTCATATGAAACAAACAAGACTGTAAAGGTGCATAAAGACACCATGATGTCATCACCACAAATGAAAAAAGACGTTTAAATGAGTGAAATCTTGATGACATTTTAGAGTTGGTGTGTTTTGAAATGTTTGTGTGTGAGTGAGTGTGTGTGAAAGTGAGGGTGTGTGTGTGTGTGTGTGTGTGTGAGTGAGTGTGTGTGAGAGTGAGGGTGCGTGTGTGTGTGTGAGAGAGCGAGAGAGCGTGTGTGTGAGCGAGAGAGAGTGCAAGAGAGCGTGCGTGTGTGAGCGAGAGAGCGCGTGCGTGTGTGAGAGAGAGCGCGCGTGTGTGAGCGAGAGAGAGCGCGCGTGTGTGAGCGAGAGAGAGCGCGCGTGTGTGAGCGAGAGAGAGCGCGCGTGTGCGAGCGAGAGAGCAAGCGTGCGTGTGCGAGAGAGCGAGCGAGAGGGTGAGAGAGCGAGCGTGCGTGAGGGTGAGAGAGTGAGCGTGCATGAGGGTGAGGGAGAGTGTGTGTGTGTGTGTGTGTGTGTGTGTGTGTGTGTGTGTGTGTGTGTAGGTTGGGGTTGGTATGTAATCTAACTGATTGTATTCTCTTGTTGTCATTTTAGACCCAAATGACCTGAAAGCAGCTATGACTCAAAATGCAGTCAATGGTCACCAGGCAAGTACACACTGAATAAACTCTTTCTGACTACGTGTGTGTGTCTGGGTGTCTGTGTCTGTCTGTGTCTGTCTGTGTCTGTCTGTGTGTCTCTGTGTGTCTCTGTGTGTGTGTCTGTGTGTGCGTCTTTCTCTGTGTCTGTCTGTGTCTGTGTGTGTGCATTTTTCTCTGTGTGTCTGTCTGTGTGTGTCTGTCTGTGTGTGTCTGTCTGTGTGTGTCTGTCTGTGTGTCTGTCTGCCTGTGTGTCTGTGTGTGTCTGTGTGTCTGTGTCTGTGTGTATGTGTCTGTGTGTATGTGTCTGTGTGTATGTGTCTGTGTGTATGTGTCTGTGTGTGCGTCTTTCTCTGTGTCTGTCTGTGTCTGTGTGTGCATTTTTCTGTGTGTCTGTCTGTGTGTCTGTCTGTGTGTCTGTCTGTGTGTCTGTCTGTGTGTCTGTCTGTGTGTCTGTCTGTGTCTGTTTAGACATCATGAGCAGTAACATCAAACACAGTTGTTGAGGATCACTGAGGTCAGGGGAAGAAAAGAAATGTGAACTTAAACACGCTCACACATCATTTTACATTTAATGAACTGTGTTGTGTCTCTAGAAGTTGAAACTGAAAAAAAGCTGGAACGGAGTCAATGGCCATAAAGAGCTGTACCTGCAGTGTAAACAAGGAACAAAAACAGAGGTGAGTCTCATCTCCTACACGGTCACCTGTTTTAACTGAAGCCTTTCTTTTTAATTCACTAGAACGTGTGTGTGTGTGTGTGTGTGTGTGTGTGTGTGTGTGTGTGTGTGTGTGTGTGTGTGTGTGTGTGTGTGTGCGCGTGTGTGTCAGAACTCTGATACAGAGCTGTTGTTGGGGCAGGAGAGTGCAGAAGTGTTTGTTCCTGTTCAGCAGGTGGTCGTAGTGAAGAGCGAGGCAGAACCGACTGCCATTAGTTTCATGGGAGCTTTACGCATACCGGTGAGTGACATCACACATATTCCATTAACCAGAAATAAATACGGCACGTAAAAAAGTCTATCCATCCCTAAATAAATACAAACTCAGGCTAAACACTACAACTAAAATTTGACCAAATTCTGTACATGCTTTTATTCATTCCTTCATTCTCAGACCAAATCCTGTCATTGTCTCAAAACAACTTTACAGAACATAATAAACATAGTCTCAAAGTTTAATACTATACAGCGATTAATATAATACAAAAGTTCTTTCATTCCATCCATTAACTTTTAGAATAAATTCATTCATCTGTGCACCAGGTAATGGAACAATAAGCATCCATCTAAAATTATAGAATCCATCTATCCATCCATTCATCCATCTATTATACAAAATTCCCATTTATATGAATGGTTACAATTCATCCATCAATTTATCCATCCATCTTCTCCACAATTCACAGAATTCTATAAAAACAAATAAAAAAATTCATTGACATTTTGAATTCATAGTTCATTCAACTTTCCACCCAAGTATCCTCCACCATGTATCCACCAAACAGCACACACACACACACACGCACGCACGCATGCATCTGTGCAATAGTGCTTCAAAAATTAGACCAATGTTAATCCACTCAGCTCTATATCTGCATTAGCTCCATCGCACGAACATCACTCATGTGTTTAAGTGTGTGTATTTGATATGTGAGCATATGTTATATCTGTGAATATACTGTATGCGGTACACATTATTCATCCGTGTGTGTGTGTGTGTGTGTGTGTGTGTGTTTAGGGTGTGGTGGAATTCTCTTTGTGTCTGCTGTTTGCGAAGCTTGTCAGCTACACCTTTCTATTTTGGCTTCCTCTCTATATCACTAAAGCAGGTGAGAGTGCATCAGGACCAGGTGTTTTTGGTATTATTCCACCTGGAATGTGGAATGTCTTTTTGTTTATTGCACAACTACACAAACCTGTTACCCTGTTTATTCATGGTATGTTGAAACACTCAGCAGTTTCTGAGTTCATTGTTTTGTTGTGCGTCACAGCTCACCTTGATGCAAAGAAGGCTGGAGATCTTTCCACCCTGTTTGACGTGGGAGGAATCGTTGGTATGGAGAGCGACCTAAATTCCATCGGGGCAGTTTAGGGGTCAGGTATTCACTTACCTCTGACAACATGGTGTGTGTGTGTGTGTGTGTGTGTGTAGGTGGAATCCTGGCAGGCGTGCTCTCAGATAAAACGGGAAAAAGAGCCACTACGTGTGCTGTAATGCTGCTCCTGGCCGCTCCAACAGTATGTATCATTACAAAAAATTACAAAAACCTCTTAATATGAACATTATAAATAAAACTTAATTAATAAAATCATTTATTAATGAAATTATATTTTTTAAAAACATGAACACAGATGGCTGTTGTTTCTCAGCACCGATTTATTATATTATATTATTATGAATTAACGAGTCAAATTTAAGCCACCGTTTTAGAGACACACTCCGTTAAAGCGTAGACGCACTTTTCAGGCTTAGTAACGTGGCCTTACCGTAACGCTGTGATTCATATTAAAGCTATTCAACAGTCAGTTCAGAGTCTAACTAATATAATACTGCAAAGATTAATGAGTATTCAGACAGGTCATGGTGTTAAAGGAAATAATCAACAGCAATGCGTTCTGACATGAAACACGAGTTACTGTAATCTACACATGGATTAGTTTCCTATAACAACATGTCCTGGAGTCTGGTATTCTTTTTACAGCACAGCAATTTGCCAACAATGAGATTTTATATCAGACTTGGGTTGATAAAATAATAAAAAAGAGTTAAGGAATTAAACATAATTATACATTTGTGATTAGTTTATAGCATAAGGTCATTGAAGATCAAAAAAGAAACACGTTATTTTCTATTATCACTGATGGTGTAACTGTTATAAACATTTGCTCCTTCACCACACTCTATTTTGTCTTTCATAGTTAATAAGATGAAACCTCATATTGTTGACCTCCATCCTGGAGACTTTCCCGTCTCAGAACACTTAAAGTTTAAATAAACGTCTGCGTACAGAAAGCTTCACCATATCAATGATTTACAAACGGTTACATCCGTGTGCTGTTAGTCTTACACATAAACTCACTTCAGGTCAATAGTGAGCGCAGCTGTAATATGAAGACATTGTTGGGCTTAATGTGACCTGATAAAAGTTCATTTGTGTCTGTTTTCTAGCTTTATGGCTTTTCCATGATGAGACAGTTTGGTCTGGGCCCCACCATCGGTAAGACTTCACTCCACTGATGTAACAGTGACGTAACAGTGACGTAACAGTGACGTAACAGTGACGTAACCCATCTCTGTATCAGTTACTCTCGTGTTCCTAAAGGTTTCATGGTTCACGTTGTAGGGGATTTTACCCAGAATATCTCAAACATTCATGTTTTTTTAATTAACTTATTCCAACAATTCAAATATAATAATAATAATTATTATTATTATATATATAATTTTATTCCAATATTATTCCTTCCTGGTGGTCCAGCGGCAAGATCCTGCACCGTTATTGCCGTGGTTCTGGTTCGATTCCCAGGCAGGGAGTTGATCCAGTCACTAAAGAGTTAACTCTCAGTGCCGGTCACAAGCACGGAAAAAATTGGGAGGTTAAAAAACCTAATGTGCGGACCACGTGATCCGCTGTAGGGACCCTGAACAGGGAGCAGCCAAAAGACCAACAACAACAACATTATTCAAATATTACTATTATTATTATTATTATTATTATTTTTAAGAAGAAGAAGAATTATAATAATAAGAGATTCAATACGCAGTATCAGTATTGGGCCAATACCAGCAAAAATGATTGGATTTGATATCAGAAGAAATCTGTGTGTAAACCTGTGAGCTGATGAGCCATGCTGTGTGTCATAGGCATGCTGCTGGTGTGTGGAGGGTTAGTGAACGGACCTTATGCCCTCATCACCACCGCTGTGTCTGCTGATCTGGTGAGTATTTGCGTTAATGTGCTTGTGTTTCTTTGATACACTCAGAAATACTTTTGGCTCCTATCTTACACATTAATGCTAATCTTTTATCTTTTTAATAAAATTACAGGGCACCCATAAGAGCCTTAAAGGCAACGCTCGCGCTCTGTCAACGGTCACTGCCATTATTGATGGGACAGGTTCTGTTGGTAAGTGTGTCAGGTCTCTGTTCAGGCTTTCCCTATGATATTTAAACACAGTGTTTAGTGTCAAGCATTTAGAAATGCTTGAAACCGGAATCCCCTGTTTCTCTCAAGATTTCGTCCTCGTGGCGTCTCAGGAAATGTTTCTGGTTGGCTCATTTGAGATATAAATCTACATCTTGATTTCTATAAAACATTAGTATGTAACCTGTTAAAATCGGACTTGATTTCAAAGGTCATTAAATGTGTTATTGCAACCCAAAATGCTTGAGAACTGCTGCTAAAATCAGGCTCTTGTGTGTTTTCTTTCAAACCTCATGATCATTTTCACCTTATAAACAATCTTAAGCATCAAAACACCAAAATATCTACTGACTACCATATCTACCACCACCCTTTTATCTGAAAGTAGTCTAAATAAACCTAATCAGATAAATCATATAAAACAAAGACGCATAATTAATGGCTGATGTTCATTCAAAGCAAGCATGTCATTTATAATTCATATTAATATTAATGGATAATTACTGCATTTCAACATTTATGTTTGGTTGTATAACTCAGGCCAGGAAAAGGAATGAAATCTGTTGAAACAAAGGCGATATTTTAATAATGACACTCATTTTATAAAACTTCACAAAATCTCCTTGAAAAGTCACTAGATAGATAAAGGACTTTTCCTTTGTGTCTGGTTTTCTCTCAAATTTACTTTTCCAGACTCCTCAGTTTTGCTCATTAATGATATCGACAACCAGTTTTCTGTAAAGCTGTTTAATTCAATTCAGCTCCGTTCATTTTTTTTCTTTTTTTTTCTTTGTATAGCGCTTTTAAGAATGCACATCCTCCAGAGCAGCTTTTAGCAATGCAATTATAAAATATAGGACTATATAAAATATATGTCTGAAAAATCTGGAACCTAATGCGGAAAGTGTCTGAGCGTTTAAGTGGACGTGTAGAGCACATGTTTTAAATACAAAATACAGAATGAATTATGTGTAGTTTTACTCGCATTGGTCCCTGACTTCTCAGACCCCCTTTATGTGTTTATATATACATTGGAAAACATCCATAAATATGCTTATATGCTTCTTCTTATAAATTTGCTTTAATCGACATCTTTAGTCAAGGTCTCATTTTATCTCGTGTAAGCGAGTTGTCACTGATTTCCAGTGTTAAATGTTGTCTTCCCCGTGTTTGTGTGTGTATAGGTGCTGCAGTAGGCCCCCTGCTGGCCGGGCTGCTCTCTGCACACGGCTGGGATCAGGTCTTCTACATGCTCATGACAGCGGACTTTTTTGCACTACTGGTGAGTACGACTCAGGTCGGCGCTGTTACCCGTGCGCTTTTGTCTTTGTATAATCTTTATTATCGTGTTTGCCTGCAGCTGTTGCTGAGATTGGTGTTCAAGGAGATGAGGTCAGTGAAGAACCGTCCAAGAGCTTCTGTCGAGTGAGTCCACGTTCCTGAAGCACGTTTCTTTATATCTCAGTCTAAATCAAGCGCCTTAATCAGTGTTTGGTCTTTCTGTTTTCCAGGCTGAAGGAACACTGAGCACTTTAACCCTACATTGGTGTAGGCTCTGGGTGAAAGACATTCTGTCCCCAACGCTTCCCAAACCAGGACCACAGCTTGAATCTGTCCTCAGAAGCAGATCTGCAATTTGACTTGATTCTTTCCACTGTGCTTTGTGCCATTCCTGCAGTGTAATGGGGCGTAATTGAACCTTGAACTCTTTACCATAGTTGTAGCCTGAGTAGGAGCTTGTTACAAGCCTACCTTCTATACTGAGCACAAGCCCTGCTCTACAAACTGCTTCAAACCAATGAAGACCTGTCTGTAGACATTTTGAGCTCCTTTACATCAGTGAAGGATTCGAGCATAATAGAAATGTTTATCACTGCCATCACTGTCTATGTTTTTAGTGTAAGTGTCCTTGTGTTAGGTTTCATCGAGTTAAATGGTATGAGGTGCAGCTATTTATATTGATGATGTAATATTTATTCATGGAATACAATAGCTTTTTAGACATATACCGATATTTAAAGGTGCGGTGTCTAATTTTTTGTTTCAGACATACTTTAGGTCTGAAACACTCGCAATATTTAATAGAGCTCGGTAGTTTCTTCACTTTTGACTGCGCTTTAATTTATTTCTGGGCCTGAAAATAGCTACACCCTCCCATCGTGGCCGAGACAAAGCTGCTCAGATCAACTCTTTTTTTCTTGAAAGGCTCATGAGGCAAATGCTGATTCAGTAATGTGACAATGCCGGCTTGTAAAAATGTTTTCATTACAGTTGCCGTTCCTCTTGGAGGCAGCGAGAGGCTTTAAAAGTTGAAAATTGCACCTTTTAATGGTGTATTTTCACAGCTAATAAATTTATTCATGGGATAAACCTAATAGGCTTAAAAGATTAATGAGCTTAAACTGGAGATTCTACAGGAAAAAAAAACTGGAGAAAACAAACACAATCAGCGCGCTTGCACATGTCGGCTTGATGAGTTTTATAAACCGAACCAGTCTGGTTAATTTCTGTCTACTCAAACTTCACATGCTTCATCAAGAACTTCTACATTATCCAGGCCAGTTGTTAGACAGAGAAGACTGAGATAGGTAGCGTAAATGGCATGACCAAGACTAGGACTGTATACTTCCTCATGTTGCTAATGAAATGTTAAAAATAATCAATGAAAGTTCAAAGGACCTCCTTAGTGTGATGTCGCTTACATAACGCTAACCAGTGTCAATAGACTTGCATTCATTATTAGAAATAGTTCATTTTTATTTTTTATTTTTTTCAACTTGAATTTAAATACTTCCGTTTTCTGCCGTCAGTACGTAGATGCTGTGAATAAAATAGTTTCTTCACCTGTACCACTAAAAATCCGTTGAAGCACATGGACACTGTACAGATATGAAGGCTGTATATATGAGGGTGTAATTAATATATTGTTCTTCATTCACTTCTGCCTTTCTACAAACCAAAGTCAAAACCATCCATATTTATATACAAATGTTATATTGGGATATTTAAATGCCGTGTTTTAAATACTGTGGTACAGAATGCGTTGGTATTCAATGTACAGTATATCGTGAACGTTTGGTTTTGTTTTTCAGGACAGGTTGAGATTCTGATTTATAGAAATGTTCCACTGATTAATGATTTGTTTTGCTCAGATGCACATTGAGTGTGTGTATGTATGAGTCTTCTGTACTGTGGTGACATGAAGCCACTGGTTTTTTTTTTGTTTGTTTTTAAGATATTATAGGGACTTGCACTATTGGTTTACAGTAGTAAGTAAGTGTACACAATGAATGGAGTACACAGCAGGAAAACACAAGAAGGCTCGACACACAACTTGCCATTAAACTGGACCCTTTGGCTTAAAAAGCCATGATGAATGATTCAGTCGAACCCGCTCTCTGACCCATCTGTAAGTGGATGTCACTTTAGATGTTTGAATGTATTTTTGTGTGAATAAATCACATCTAATTCTCTTCCTGTGTTACAACATGATTGTGCCTTGTTTTCTATTTTATTGTTCTTTGTATGGGTTTGTGTTTGTCATTTTTAGACTCCTTTAGAAACTCACTGCAGTAGCTGTGCACTGTGCTGGGAAGTCACTTTGTATAAAGAAATTATAAAAATGAATGTGAACAAATCACATTGTTAATAAAGAGGAATATCAACTGTTTCAATTGGAATATTTGGCTGATTCTTTACTCGTTTAAAATGGCTTAGAAGTAGATTTCTGTGTGTGTGTGTATGTATAAACACACATATTGCTGTTAGTCTGTAATATTTGAAGTATTAACACTCCTGCACTGATTTACTCATACCATGACCACACACACACTACCGTGTCAGTGTTATGCTGTGTGAGAATGCGTCATCACTTCAGCTCACATCCTACACTTGTGTATATAGATCATAACCCCCTTATGTTTCTCTCCTGTGCTTGTACTATAAACCAGCCTACTGTTTTTGGTGCTGGTGTTACGGATCTCAGCATTATGTGCGTTTTACAGTGCTTTGTTGTCTGCTGGTGTCTATATCGTCCCTCTCCGTAGGGGGAGCTCCTACAATGCTTGTCTGTTGATTGACAAGGGTGGAGCACTTTCTGGGTATGGAGTACAAATGGGAAAAAGTAAAGAGGATGGCTGCCTCTTTTTTGTGATTGCGATTAAGAATGTTGGTATGTTATAGAAATGTTTATTTGTACTTGGTGACTCTACTGTCTGAAGATGGTAAATACTGTTCTCTTTATCACGTTTCTCCTGGTTTTCATGTTAGGAAAGAAGTCGAGGAATTATTTTGTAATTGTTTTTGCTTTGTTCCTGGAGGTAGTGTAATGATGGGTTTACTGTTTTGGCCATGCTTCCCCTTGGAGAAATAGCCTCCTGCAGACTGAATGAATCTTCTTCTACAACTTTCGGCTTTCCCAGTTAGGGGTCGCCACAGCGAATCATCTATTTCCTCCTAACTCTATCAGGGACATCCTTTACTCTCGCAGGCAGACTGAATTAATCACCTTTGAAATATCTTCATGTATTAGTGGTTTCTGGGCCCAGTTTCACATGAAACATTACCCCAGCAACATGAAATATACAGTCCCTTTATATTATATTTTTTTTGCAGAGTTTATATTTAAATTTGCTGAATTTGCAAATTTTTTTAACTTGAAATTTTTGATGGATTTTTGTGGTTTTCTATAAAAAAAAATAAATAAATACTTGACTTCTGAAATCTCCTTAAATCTTCTATAAATCTTCTTTTAAACCTGTAAAGATAACTATGTCATTGCTTTCTATGATAGCTGTACTCATTTGGCACAAAGACAATATCACATGTCTCGTTTATTGGAAAATTTGCAGAACACAAGCTCCTTTGAAGATCATAGAGTTTGCTTGATTTAGTGCTATTTCTGCAAAATTGCGTAATCTTGGAGGGACTGAATATAATTTTTGTTCCTCGCTTTTAATTGATGGGCAAATTGTGCACAGTAGAAGGACAGTAGTCTCTAACTGTACATGTAATGTGTGAACAAATGGGTAAGTTTATCTGTTAACTAATAAACTGTTAGCTGTTAGCTGTCATGCATCGTCTGATACAAGTTACCATTCTACTCTTTATTTATTACCTAATTAAGGTTAGAGCTGTTTTTAGGATTAAACAGAGCAGCCTACTGATCTGCTCCAAAGCCAAAGGTCAAGTGTTTGAGTCCTCACCTGGAGGTGACAGGTTACATCACAACAGGAAGCAAATGTATAGCACTGTTTATTTCTCTTTGTATTGTTCCGGGTGTCTGGAAGCAATAAGGAAAAGATAAAAGTACATATTTGCATTTTGTTGTGAATTATTATTAACAGACTGCTCTATATGTTTACCCTCATGATTTTGCAGACACCCTGTAGATCCCATTGAATTGCTCTGTTTGTTAATAAATGCAGTTGTTTCAGATATTGGCTTGTCCATGGAAACTAGATGCTATTGATTTCTCTACAAAGTTTTGCTGAGCTAAATTCCAAATAGTTTGTTTTCTTCCACAGCAGAAGGATTGGGCCATGTCTCCCCACAGATGCCACTCTTATGCTTCTTCAGTCTTTTATCGTCTCAAGACTGGATTACTGCCATCTCGCACTTGGCGGGACCATTTCTGCACACTGTCCAGTATCTGGTCCAGAACGACTTTTTAACCACAACACTAATCCTGTTGTTGTGTTTCCTCCACTGGGTTTCTAAATTCTAGATTTTCTAGATATAAGATGCTAATGCTTGCCTACGCAGCACAAACCAGACCAGCCCACATCTACCTGAAGGCACTTTACTCACCTCTGTACCACGCTGCCTTCATGCTTGACTTCACCCACTATCTCTCATGATACAATGAAGACACACACTCTAGCACACAGGTTGTGGATTGGATTTCCCTCGGCTGTTTGGATAAAGGAAAACGATCTAAATGAAACTTTGACTTGTAGTGTTTTTGTTGCTACACCAAATGGACCCTACATTATTTGTATTAGCATGGGGATAAGTCACTGTTACAAATGGTACTGTAAATGCAAACGCATGAAGCGTGTTAGAGTAAAAGATCCCTCAAACACACGATCTGACGTGAGAATGGAGCAGCACACAGAACATACTGAACTCCACTCCAACACCCTACACCTCACATACACAATCTACACTCCCGTTGTGTGTGATTTTACAGATTAACACTAAATTACAAATAGAAAGTATGTTCTCATTTGTTTGTTTGTTTGTTTGTTGGCCCTTAGAGAAAAGTCAACTTCAACTTTACGCGTGAAACCTGAGTGTTTTTTTAACACTCCATATCTTATTCACACACACACACACACGCACACACACACTGTATTTTGTTTTTGTTTATTTATTTGCAAATTATTGTATCTAATATAAATATATTTATTAACGTTTTGAAGTAATTTAATAATAAATAAATAATAAACAATAAACGTTTCATTAATTTTACTATTTCACACGTTTTTAATGATTATTTTATTTTTAGGCTTGTAATTTTTACATAATTCGTTTATTTTCACGTGCCAATTTTTCACGTATAGAGCAGAGCCATTTCTCCTTTTCACACGTGAGTTTCACGTGATGCCACGTGCGCACTTTCAGGGCACAACACGGTGAAATGCACCATCACGAGTGTTTTCACACGTGATCTTATCTCATGAACATGATAACGTGTGAACGCTTATGATCCCATAGCGTGTGTGTGACTTTTCTGTAAGGGGGTGTGAGGGTTTGTCTGGCTGTAAGATTTTATTTCTTATTATTCATGTTAATGTTACATAGTACCAGGTATGAGGACACACGCACTTTACACGTGGGTGGAGAACATCATGGATGTGACCCTCGCGTAATTGTTTCCCCCGTGTGTGTGTAGTATGTGTGTGTGTGTGCGCGCGCGCGTGTATATGTGTGTGTGCGTGTGTGTGTGTCAGAGAGATGGCTTGAGAGCTCGATGTATTTGCGATACCCTGCTGCTGCTCATTTCTTTTTTCCAGGCTGGAGTTCGGTCTGACAAAGAGAGAGAAAGAAAGAGGGAGAGAGAGACGGAGAGAAAGAAATGGGCTCCGCGTCCTCCGCTTACAGGATCATCTATCTGGACGTGGACAGCAGGATACAGAAGGTAACCAGGAGGAAGAATCATTTAAGGCACAGTCTGTATTCTTTGCATGAATTCAATTTCTTCTTTTTTTAAAGTTTAAAAGCTTTCATTTAGATCAGACTTGTTTAGTGTAAATTCAATGTAGTATCCTAGTGTAAAATGAAACCTAATTAGGTCACCATATATATACATATATATATATATATATATATATATATATATATATATATATATATATATATATATATATATCAGTGTATGTATATCTGTTTAGCTGACTGCTATTTTAATCTGTAAGTTGATGAAAGTAATCGGTTATAATCGATAATAATCAAAGATGTCATGAATCTGGATCTTCTGTACAAATTCACATTATGCTGTCATCATGGCTACAGTGGAAATCAGCATACACTGAATACTTACCAAACTATGCATGGTTTGCAGTTACCTCATTGTTATATGGTTGATACGATGGACCTCGTCATGTCACGAACAAGGAAACTAGTAAATATGCAAATATTCACTGTATCGTGAGAACAGTGAAATATTCACGATATCCAGCCTGTCACCTGCAGATCACAAGCCTGTTGGAGAACAGATACATAGCAGAGAAGGAAAAGTCAAAAAGATAAAGGTTTACTGTCATCACGGCTACACTGAAAACCAGAAGATGAACACCATCACAGCGTATATTTAATTAATACCAAATTACTGCACGGTTCATTTTAATCCTCTTATGTTTTTGGTTCATGTGCCTTACCGTGTCATATCCTACTTTTATACTGCAGATAGGAGGATAGGACCGATTTTTGCTCCTGCAATAGACAAACAATGAAATTGGTGACCTGTTAAAATGTGAACTAGAAAATATGCCTTTACAAAGTAGAGCTTTATGTAATAACCAGCAGGTCACCAGCAAGACACTGAGCACTGTTCGATCTGCTTTATATTAATGTACAAATTCACATGGTTTAGGTTTTAAAAGAAAAAGGTTCCTTCAGTCAGTCTATCGTATTGTTACGGCTGCGGAACCAGGAGATGAACCCTTTGATAATGTAAATCAATATTAATTAGACGGCGTATTATCTAATTATCGGCTGTTATGAGAGTTTAATGGTTAGATCTGCAGATATACTGTATTCAATCAGAATGATTCAGATTTTACATTTATCACAAATACGTATATATACAGTATGTATGTATGTACAGTAGGTTAGAAATATCCTGGTGTAGAGTTTTATTTGTTGTGTCTATATAAGGTTATATACAAAAAGTAATTCTATTGCGTGTCCTTACGGTAAATCGAGTCATTCTTCACTGATCTCTGCTTTTTAATAGTCCCAGTCATCTCGTAAAGTTTTGGTTTGTGGCTGGTGGTTAGACTTTAGAGTCAATTAGAGTTTTATGAACACTTTTCTTGGTGTTGAATTGGGTTATTATCAGGATCAGGACAGCATTATTAAGTTTGTCGTGTAGCTTTTTTCCATCACTGCTTTCATGCAGAAGATTTTTTTTTTGTGCTCTGTGACCAAAATGAGTCTTAACGATTCTACAGTATAATCAATGGGAATTATATCGTTTTGTCTTCTGGATTCCAGCTGTCTCGCAGTGATTTTTATGTAAATGAATCGAGTAGGATTAACAAAAAAAAAAATCATCGTTCTGCCACCTACAATTCCTCTTACAGAGGAGTGATTAAAATACACAAGAAGAGATTTAAGTATCCAGTATCTGGAAGTGTTTAAGTATCTGGCTCTAAAAGCAGCTGAGAGAAAGACTCTTTGTGTATGTTGTGTCCATTTAATTTCATCTCACAGTCGTCTTACACAAGCAAACATGGACACTATATTACAGCCACTTAGATATACGGAAATGAGGTAATGCTTTCTCATTTAGTGACTGCAATCTTCTGGACTCAACCATTCTTCTAGTCTGGGGGTGGAAGTTGATACCAAAGTATTGCATGGTTTATTTCATTGATATATTTGTTACATGTTTCTTCTACCTTATTAAGGCATTTCTACTTCAATACAGTCTTCCGATATTTTTATTTAATTCCTAAGAATAGAAAATTAGGACATAAAGTGGTTTGGTTCCCTCTCTGGTCACAGTTATCCAGTGAACTGTATGTTTGTTTCTCTGTGAAAATGATAAGGAGTCAAATTAGACACAGCTCAGTGATTTGCATTTTCCTTTGTCCTTCTTTTCAGTCTGAGTTCAGCTGACCATCTGCATTTTTTCAAAATTTCACGTGATTTAAAAAAAAAGGAAATACTAAAATAAAAATGCTAGAATACCGTGTTGCTGAATAATATTTTATATATATATATATTATATATAAGCTCATCCGTTAAAACTTGTTAGATCGTTGATGATTTGTGTATTTGTTGTTATATAAGGTTCATGTACAACTGAAATGTACAACTGACATCAGTTGTCAATGAATTAATTAACAAAATCCAAAGCTAATACTTAAAAAATCTAAAGTCTTTTAACATTTCTCACTTGCTTGGTTACCATTCAGTGAATCAGCTAATCCTGGTCCTGGAGTCTATCTGCTCTGCATAATTTTCTCCTACTGTAAACTTTCTGTCATTGATGTAAAATAACCAACGATAAGGTAATTAAATGCAACATAAAGCAGAGTTACTTTTTTCAATGACAAGTGTATTTAGATTTATTAAAGAATGACAAATACTTATTATCCATTCCCAGTTCTATTTACTGATGTGGAATGTCAGAGAATCAAGATACTGATTACTGATATCACTTATATTAACAGCTATAATCAGTCGTTCACCTGCGTTTTTTATTCTCTCTTGAAATAATTAAATGCGATTTAATGCAGCTTGTCATGTTACTGAGATGTCACTGCTAACATGTTGCTGTATTTAACCCTTGACTCTGATGATGCACTGACACTGGAGACTCCTTCCAACAACACGTTTTAACAAGCTGTATCTATCCATCTACTGTGTACTCCGTAACCAACAGTGTTGTGGTGTAACGATAGCTATTTGTGTAAACATGAAAAGTGTATTCTCATGTGTGATGTCTCAGTATAGCAATATAAGGCATCAACCAGCACTTATGATGTCTTCTGAAATCATGAATACAATCTTTGTCATGCTGTCATACATTAAGTTAGATAAACACGTTTTCTGTATATCTCTCATGCACATCTGTATGGAAATGGGACTCCAGCTGATACTCGTGTGTCGCTCCGAATAGGGTGAAGCAATCGGCATATTAATGTCTTAAAGTCCTCGGCTGATTAAAACACGACGGGTCTCAGAACTGATACACACTCATATACAGGCGCACACAGTCTCACGCAGTGACACACCTCTACATCGTATACAAATAAGATGCCACAGAGATACTACTGATATCAATCCAATTGTGTTTTTTTGTGTTGTGTTCACATGGTCTTTTCTGTCCAGCAGTCACAAATAATCACTCCTTTGGAGCAGATTAAGTACAAACCAGACTGAAAACTAAACAGGAGTACATTCAAGAAAAAATAGAAAAGTTAGTTTGGGTGTTTGTATGTCGACGACACTGAAATGATCAACTTCTCAAGACTTTTCTCTGTTTATTTAAAAGGTTTATTAATTTTATAAGAGTGAAGTGGTGGGTGGGATATTAAAGGAATACTCCAGTGTTTTTTTTTTAACCAAAATGTCTTTCTATGTCGTCTGTCAGTTATTTTATAAAATACTGATAAATACACTGATAAAATTTTCTTTGTACATATAACTAGCTTATAAGTCAATAAATTTGTAACATAAGCTTTACATTTTTATGATTTTCTCACTGAAGAATTTTTGTAGTTATGCAAATTGTGTTGGTTTTCTTATGAGGCATGGATACAGTGAAACCTTTGGGAAAATGTAAAAGTCTGTTTTATCAAATTACTTTTAAATGTTTAGCGTCATTGCAAGTTTTAGAACTTTTAAGAGTTATATTGTTAGAGTGTAATGTGTGTACAGTAGTTCAAAAGTTCTGATCTATAGTCACATACTTATTAAGAGAATTCATGACCGCCCATAGACTTCAATTCTAATCAGGATTCAAGTGAGCAGGTTTTCTGTTTGTTTCTCCGTACAGGGAAACATGTTGCGGTAATCACATGCTCTACAGACAGAGTAAACAGAGTTAAGTTGCAAAATGCTGGAGTACTCTTTTAAGTTGTGGTTCAGATGTCTGCAGAGTATTTTGAGATCTTGATCATGTATTTGTTCTGTTTGAAAATGTCTGGTTTGTGTGATTGTTGAACTCTAGGTACTGGAGCTGTGCTTTGTGCTGTCAACTGTCAATCACTGCAGTTTGTTCTGTCTAATACACCTGCTGTGTCAAGAGCTCTCAGTCCTGACACGCACATAAACACACACACACACACACACACACACACACACACACCCCTATACACCCCCTCACTGACAGTCTCTCTCTCTCTCTCTCTCTCTCTCTCACTCTAAGGTGCTTTATTAGCATGACAACTAATCGTATTTGTTTTGCCAAAGCAAGTTCAAAGGAAGGGTGATGCAAACACAGGAGAAATAAAATTAATAAATAAAATTAAGTACAAAGAGAGACAAAAATTACAACGGATACAAACGATATACACAATTAAGGGAAATATATTCACTAGCTACAGAATAATTGAAACAAGAAAATGTAGAGAATAAAAGTGCATTTTTTATATAATAATAATAATAATAATAATAATAATAATAATAATAATAAAGCACAAACAGCAGTTAGAAGAAACTCAATGGTGAGGCAGCTCACTCACTGTCCTTCATTTTGCTCTCTCTCTCTCTCTCTCTTACTTTCTCTCCCTCTCTCTCTCTCTGTCTCTCTCTCTCTCTCTCTTTCTCTCTCTCTCTCTTTCTCTCTTTCTCGGCTTTTGCTAATAGTTCTTATTTATTGGAGAAAAGACCATCTGTATCATGATGTGATATTATTCTGCCCTGGTCAGAACAGTGTTACTAATCACCTCTATTGAGTATCTCTAATCGATATATTACATCATATATAACATCAAATATTACATCAGATGAAAAGCTATGTTATTTAATTGATGTTTATTGCAAGTAGGAGTCACAAAAGACTGCCATCTTTCTACATTATCTGCATTCAGTTAAAGTTTTCCAGCTCTTAACGAGCGTCTGGATTCCGCTTGGAAGAAATTTGGTTCATTTTTAATTTATATGACATTCACAATATTTCATTTGGCCCAGTTGTGTACATTCCTGACAAGTTTTATGAAGCTCACAGAATTCACTGTGTGTGTTCAAAACGTTAAAAGAAAAGCAGCAGGAGAGAAAAGAAAGTAATTCCTCTGAGGTTTAATATTCTCTATTGATTTTTCTTATTGATTAAGTTACTTATGTAAACCTGGCTCTTTTTTCTTCTCCCCTCCCTACCATTGTGTCTGTCATTCACTCGCTCTCACCGCCTGTCTCCCTGTCTTACTGTCTCTCTCTTAGTCAGTCGCAGTGCTACTTGTGTTTGGCACCTGCTTTTGTAGCTTTGTTGTGCCTGTCTGTGCCATCAGAAGCACACGCTTCCATCTGATTGGTTGTCAGGGCGGCGTGTAAAAATGACTGATAGCTCATTGGTTGAGAGCACTCGAGTGTTTGTGTGTAAAGCAGAAGAAAAGAGATCAATTCAAATCTCTTATTTGGAATTCAGCATGAAAGGTGTGCATGTGTTGGATAAAAGCGCTTGAAAAATACAATATTCACACATAGATTTCAACATTTGTTTACTGCACATCTAGAAAATGAGGAATGTAGGCTACTTTGCTTGTAAAATATATAAAAGTAACCTAACTAACAGACCCTTGATAACCCCCATCCCTGTTATGCCCATACAATGTTAATATTTTAATATTATTTTCATGCTAAACTGGATGTGCTGCCTTGTAAGAGTCACTGTGAGATAAATTATTCTATATGTATATATATATATATATATATATATATATATATATATATATATATATATATATATATATATATATATATATCAGACCAGGCTATACTTTTTAATCATGTTTTGAGTGTTGAGCACAGAAAAAGCTCAAGCATGTTAAAAACTAACAGGGTTTGATTATACAGACTCCGATATCTGTCTCTCTCAGCAGAAATCAATTATGACAGATGGCCAGCCGTGTCCTCTGGGACATCTAGACATGAGGGATCTTTAGCTGTGATTCAAACCAAAAGACATTGACTATGTCATTTCAACACTGTAGCGTCTGAGTCTGTGTCAGCGTTTGCCGGTGTATATAATTAATATTTGATTTGCGAAGTAAAGTTTGTCAAAAAGGTCTTCATTAATAGGGAAAATCAATACTTTTTTATCAATTTTATGAACATAAACTATCCTCTACATCATTGCCATTTTTTGTAAAAAAAAAACATGACATCGTCTCTCCCAATGTTAGCTTCCAGTTTGGCAATAATGTTTTGTGTGTGTGTGTCTGTGTGTGTCTTTTACAGCGTAATGTGCTTGCCATATTTCTTGTTAAAGCAACTTTGACATGACTGCTTGTTTGAGATAGCTTTGTTTGCCATTCCTGAAGGCAATATGTATACATATATATATACATCTTATATACATATGAGGTGAAATAAAGGACGGAATGGAATACAGAATACTTCCTTTATTTCATCCCATACTTAGCTTTACAGTTTTTCAGTTCTCTTCACTTCATTTCAGTTCTCTAGCTCAAAAACAGACTAGGTGAGACAAGGTACCAGCTATTAAGCATTCCTTGTGTATTCTCTGGTACATTACACTACAGTGTAGGGCCTGAGCAAACGTTCTAAACTTTGTGTTTGTGAGTGTTAATGTAGTGCATTAGCTAGCCACTTTATTTAACATGGCTCGAGCAGGGCTACAGAGTAGAAGAGCAAGTTTTGTTTCATTTTTTTAAAGTACTTCTCTAAGTAAAGTACATATCATTTACATTTGTGGCATCCAGCGTCCAAGGACCTAACCACTCAGCTACCACTTCCCACCATTATCTATCGAAATTCTATCGAAATCACTTGTCAATAACTGATGGTGACTGATGGTTAAGAACAAAACATCTCAGTACTTCATTCCTCTAGCATTGTCTGGAAATCGGGAAATACCTCCTGAAACACGTTGCGTCACCTCGTTTCTTCATAAATGTGAAGACATACACTTATGTCACATAGTGTCAATTATTAGCTTATAATAATGTACTTGAGCTTCATATATTTGTGTCTTCAGTCTTCACTCCTATCTGTTTGTGTCTTCAGCTCGTTATCTACTAAACATATAAAGCATGTTGCAGATATGTGTTTCAGGTTAACAGCACGGCACGGTTTACTTCATTTAACTCAACCTGACTCAACTCAGGCTTTCAGGTTGAAGTTCATGGTTTCCTGTCCAAAGTCTTTAACTGACATAAAGGAAGGAGATATTAAGTAGAATTTTACAGTAGAGTGCAAACTGCTTGTGTACGAGTATATTATGAATTAAATCTGATGACTCAATGAAGTAAAGGCTCAGGAAGGTTTTATTAATTTGGTGATATACATGGTACATGGACATAGTTCACATACCATAGTTTAAAGCTTTCTTGCTCTTATTTTCTAATGATGCCTTGGCTTAGAGAGAAGTGGTTTTAGATGTTGAAAATTGGAACTGACCTTACTCTTTGTGCCTCTAATAGGTGGTTTTCAGCCGGTTCTGTAGTCCCTGTGATATCAAGGAGCTCTTTTGCACAGCCATGGGGTTGCCCAGGTAACGTGTCTGTGTGTGGGTGTGTGTCTGTGTGTCTGTGTGTGTGTGCGTGTATTTTTTTGTGAGAGAGAGACAGAGAATTTGTGTGTGCTTGTCTGTCCTCTTTAGTTGAAGTGTTCCCATATTTAGCATGTGCATCTGCTTTTGACAGGAATACATCCATTTCTCTCCTGGACTCAACTGGAGCTATGGTCTCCATCGACCCCACCATGCCGAGCAACTCAGAGAGGTAATCACCCCCTGACCCCTCTTGTGCTTATACTGCATTCCCATACTTAATCCAGAAAATATACTTCAAATGGAAAAGACACTTCGAAAGCCAAAAGACATCTAAAGGCAAATATATACTGTAGGATATTCAGATCAGTCACAGGCACAATTCTACATCGTAAAGGAAAATCTTTGGATGTGAGATTCGTTCATTGGCCTTGTGCACTGTGTAACATGAAGTGTTCAGCGATTTATGAAAGTTATGCGGAAAAAATGTGAGCATTGCCATGACTAAAATCTACCAATAGAAGGATACCTTGAAGAGGAATATTTTGAATATTCCATAGGGTTGAATGTGTTCAAGTAACTAAATGAATTGTTTTTTTCTGAAACTGTAATGAATGACTCATTGTTGTAAAGGATATTTAAAATTCAGGCAGGTGACTGTGCTCATGGCTGTGACTCTTTAACAGATATTAGCAGTTATCCACATAAAGGAATGAGAAAGGGGCTCATCTACATGTAACAGCCATGAATCATCACAAGAGCTTTCGTGAGCCTGGCAGCAACAGTAGATGCAATCAAAACTAATCACTACCTAAGGCTGAGCCAGAAGCCAATCAGTGCATTCATACTGCAGATAGTAAGAGCGCTCACGGAGAAGGGAGCGTCTTTTTGGCCCGACACCAGCTGCTCTGTAACCAGCTCTTGTTTCTCCTTGTTTTTTTTTTTTTATAGGTCACCATACAAAGTGATTCCCCTCACTGGAGGACAGCTGGCTGGTGAGTTTTATATTAAGTTGTTTGTTAATGTTTATGCACACACATACCTAGTTGTTATGGTAAGTATATCAGACTTCATAAAATCCACCACCTAACAACACACCAACTGTACAAACAATGCTGTAAACAAATGGAGTGTGTTTTATATGTACAAGGACAGGAGAATAAATATAGCTTCTTGAGCCAGGTAGGTTTGAGATAAGGATACACATGAGGCCTGTGATATATGTCTCGAATTGCATATGCGTACTATTATAGATGATTACTGGACAAGACATAACTGTATTATTAATATACTGTATAGTTATATTTACTATTCATAAACATAGGTTGTTTACCCCTAGAAATCCAGTACAATAAAAAGATCCATATGATGAAACTTGTTTGCTTGTTTGCTTATGTGGCACATAATGGAAGGGCAGGGACCTGTAGCAGATAACACACAGAACAAAATGACCGCTGATGCAAAGTGCAAGCCCAAGTATGCAAATCTCATAGAGACTTACCGAGAAGATTTGATGCTTCTGCAAAGTACTGAATCAAGGATCTTAATACTGTATACTGACTGCTAATGCTGAATCCGGGATCTAAATACTGAATGCTAATTGATTTTGAATACGTGCACAGACATTTCTACAAACAGGTCTTTGATTATTGTAATGGACTGTGTGGAGATTAATGGTCAAAAAGTATTAGAAGCTTTAGAGTTAGTAGTTTAAATGTGTTCAAGTTCATGAGGATGTTCAGACTATGAGATTGTTGGTACTGAGTACTCATTGTTGTCAAAGTTTTTGAGTACTAGTTCAAAAACATTCCTGAATATTAGGATTAGTAGGATCTGATTATTTGGTTAGTACCACTGACTTGACTTTTCTGAGTCTCTTGAATTAGTTTCTGTATATTAAAGTTAGTAGCTTCTTAACTGGTTCTATAGTAATATGGTTACAAGTTTAAGTACTGGAGTTATACCTTTCTAAATATTAGGGTTAGAAGGTTTTAAGTATTTGGGTTTGTACCAATGACTAGTACTTTTTTGTATTTTGAGTTGAGCATTAGCATTAGTATTAGCATTAGCATTTTCTGAGGGTTAGTAGGTTTTGAGTATCAAGGTTAGCAGCTTTTTAATCAGTTCTGGTTGTTAGTGTTAGAAGGTTTTGTGTTTTCAGTTCATACCACTGACTAGTAATTTTGAGTTTTTGAATATTAGAATTAGTAGTTTCTGAGTTTTAGATTTTCAGTATTAGAGCTAGTAGATTTTGAGTTTTAGGGTTAGTAGTTTCTTAATCATTTTTGACTGTTAAGTTTAGTTGTTTATGAGTATTAGGAAGAAATTTCTGATGATTAGGATTAGTAGGTTCTGAATATTAGAGTTTCTAAGTTTCTTAAAATTTCTCAGGTTATGACTACTATTAGCCATTATTATAAGATTTGAGATGCACCTAAGCTATTTATTTATGTAGACTTTTTTATTTAGACTTTTCTCAGTCTTAAAAGTTGCCAAACAGTGTTTTTGTCAGAAAAGTTTTTAACATGAGCCTGACCTAATTCGAAGATTATATAACTCAAATTTAATACAAATATGTAATCAATAGAAAGGGTGGTGCATATATTTGCCTAATATTCTCAATATTTATATTCAGTTGCTATTCTAATAAAATTAAACTATAAGGTCTCTCTGGCTGTTCAAGTTGGTGTTAGTAGGCCTAACGCTTTATAAATTTGTAGATGTGCGTGCAATCAGAAGAGGAAGAGTTTTTATTATCACGTAAAAACATTTTTACTGAGTGGTTATGGGCTTTGTGTTTATTTGATCTGGCTCTTATCACTAGTACATATAGAACTTTAAATCAATTCTAAAAAGTCTGACATAAAAAAACTTTTACACAGTGCACACACACACACACACACACACACACACACACACACAGTGGAATTTCTATTTGAGTATTGTAGTTGAATTTAATATAGGTCTAACCCTAAAAGTAATCTCACAAACACTAACTTCAGTAACTTTAACACTAATCCCAATGTCTCTAACCTTTGTAACATTATTACAAACTAACTTTACTAACTTTAACCTTATTACCTCTAACCTTACTAATCCTAACGCAAACATCATCAACATTAACATTAACCTTGAAAGCACAAACCTTAAACCTAATCTCAATAATCCTAAACCTGAACATTATTAACACAAACCCTGGCATCAGTAACCCAATAACTAACCCTAAACTAACATCACTAATACTCACTGGAACCTCATTATCACTAACCCTGATTTCATCTGACTCCTGTTTGCGTGTTTAAACAGGTTTCATATAAAACATTATGTCTCACTGCATATAAACTGAATGATTGGTTTCTGTTTAAAAAATCCAGAAAATTTTCACTATGTTTGAATGATTTACGTTTTTTTGATGTGGATCCTCGAGTGACTGTGTGACCCTTAACCTAGCGCTTTCTCTATCTGTAGAAAAAAAACCTCATCATGCACTGGAAAACAACCAATACCAAATGTGTACTGCCACCTGCTTTGTTCTGTTTCTGTGTTTTATTGGTCCTCTTGGTTGAACTTTGTCCACCGTGTCTCTATGGACCAATCAGAGATTAGATGTCTTGGTGTGTATTCTATGTGTGTGTGTGTGTGTGTGTATGTGTGTGTGGGAACTGAAACGGAGAACCACCATTTAACACCCAGAAGAGAGTATCTCTAGTACATGATAAGGTGAGGTAGAACAGAGAGATTCTGTCTGTCCTTCTGTGCCTCTATCTTTTCCTGCCTGGTTACATGCTACTTCCATTAACTCTCCATTTCGTCTGTTTGCCCTGACGACGTCGTACACACTCTGATGCTTTCTGATGAGGAACTGTAATGTTCTGCTGCCGACGGGCCACATTGTGTATTTTTCTAACAGTGGGTGACTGTGTTTGCTGTTTTGTCCTTTTGTAGATAAAGAAGAACTTTTTCAGAATGTTCTGACTCAGGTAGCGGAGCAGTTCTCCAGGTACTAACGCTTTTCTTTCTTTCTCCATCTCTCTCTTTATCTGTGCTTTCTCACTGATAATATCTTACTGTTCATTGCACCTCAAAGCTACAGTATATGCAGCTTCCTATCTATCCTCGTCATATCAAACAGGAAGTAGTCGCTTTTACCTACAGTATAGAGGAATTTTCCCTCTTTTCATTGCCATGTTGTAAATTAAATTAAATTACGCTTAATGCAAATAAATATGTTTTTTCTTTCCTGATTCTTCAGTTTGATGTAATTACTGCTCTACAGCTGCCGTGTGCAGTTTTATACGTTGCCTTGCATGGATTTTAATTGGTTTGTTTCTCACATATCTCCATATCCACATATTTCTTAACCTTTCTCGTCAGGGCTTTTAAGATCAATGAGCTGAAGACTGAAGTGACAAATCGCTTGGCCATGTTGGAAAAACGAGTTGAATGTAAGTCATATTGTTTTTATTGTTTTCATATTTAATGTTCATGTGAGTTACATAACGATACGTAAACTATAGCAGTCTTGCACTTATCTCTCCCTATTGTGTATTTGCACTGTGTGTAGTCTTGTGTAATGTTATGTGTTTCACCATGGTTCTGGAGAAATGTAATTTTGTTATAAGGTATACAAGCATAATATCTTTTGGCTTAAACTGATTCAAATATCTTTGGACACAATCAAGAAAAACAAATGCCTTTTCATATTATCTGCAAAAAGTACAATAAAGAAAAAACAAACTTAGCTAAAGGTATCACCGTATCTATGTTTTTATCAAGAGTTTGAACCCACTGTATTAACATTTTTAGATAAGCTTCAGGAAATGGTTTCAAGTGTAATGCTATAGAATAAGAAAATCTAAGTAAAAAATGGTAAAAATGAACTGAGAAATGTGTACAGATTTTAGTAGTAAAAACGACAGTGGTACAGCAGAAGGCCAAGGTCTCAAATATGATCCTGATTGGGTTACTGTGCATAGAGTATCTGCATGTTTTTCCCTCTGTTTGCTTAGACTTCATCAAACTCCTCAGTTTCCTCTTGCCTCTCAAAACATGCCAGTAGGTGAACTGATTGCGCTAAATTGCTGAAGGTGTTGGTGTATCCCATTAAGGGAAAGTCTTTTGAATGATATTTTCTTTTCACTGGATCTAAGGGCTGTAAACCAATTCCAGCATGACAAAGGGACACTTATGAAGACATGGTTCACCAAGGTTGGTGTGAAAGATCTCGAATGCCCTGTACGACACCTTGGCCTCAACCACATTGAACAAATTTTGGGATAAAATGAAATATCAAGACCTGCTCAAGAAACTTCAGTGCTGATGTCAGTAATGTTCTCGATCTAAACAAGCACAAATCGTCAAAGCCACGGTCCAAAATTGAACGAAAAGCCTTCTCAGAAGAGCAGAGGTCCACAAACTTTGGGCCTCATAGTGTAAATGTCACTGCAGAGTTAAGAAATAGTCCAGCAATCCAAAAGATTTTCAGCTATCTGCAGTGCTGTTATTAGCAGACTACACAATGTTCGTCACACATTGTGCATTGAAAAAGATGGCAACAAACTCCTAGTGTTCAGTAAGTTTTTAAAAATTCCAGTAACGCCATTGTATTAGATATACTCAATGCAGTGCGACACACAATTTCACTGTGCCTCTAAAAACTGAATCCAAATAACAAAATGCTGGTCACTGCTATATAAAGAAGAGAACACAAGCAATAGATGGAGTACAGTCTGCAGTTTTACATCAACACTGACCTAGATGTTTGTTTTAACCAATGAAATGGCAAGTGGGTGAAGACGTAATGTAGGTGTACCTAATAAACTTACAATGTAGAATTTGATATTTGATTTAAAATCTAAATATTTGTTTTCCTAAATTGGAAAAATAATGGCAGTTATTGATGTTAATGTTGAGAAACTGAGGTCTTGTACCACAGGAAGAAAAGGACATAAAACGCTTTCAGGTATTGGTTTGCACTTGTCATCAATTATCATAACTTTTATGTATAAACAGATTGTAAGTCACACAGTTACTGTTTGTTTCTTTCTTTCTGAGAAGCTGTAAAACCTGGCATTTGACCTGCATCTCATACTACCGTGATATACATCCACCTTATATAACATTATTTATAGTATATATAATATGTATGTGTAAGTAGTGTTTATATAAAGGGTGAAGAGAGGAAGTTTGCATAATTTTGCATGTGACTTGGGTTATGAAACAGGATTAGAGATGTGATGATAGCAAAGCGTTGTCTACTTACACATACCGGACCTGATAACAGAGAGATAGAGACGATTACAGATTATTTACTGTTCCATATACTGAGGATTTATTATCACAGTTAATCAGAGCTACAGCTGCTCAGGTGTCAGGCTATTGGCAATGTGAGGTTTGTACCAGCTTAAGTTTTGAGTTCTCTTGATAATGTTTGTCTTGGCTTTAAAGCTTTTAAACATTAATTTTCATAGGTTTGTATTCTTGAATACAAACCTGAATGGCACCATGTGATGAAGAGATGCTCTGTAGTCTTTAGTTTGGTGAAACGTTAACTTTCATACTGAACATCTTTCATCAAAGTTGGAGTTATTGATAATCAACAATAATTCATTTAATTGTTGAATTTTCCTTCTATTGTTTCTGTCAGGACTCGAAGACTGGAAGACTGCCCAGATTTCTAAATTTTGATATTTATTTATTAATTTATAACCAGAAATGCATTTCCTATGGTACAGTAGATGGTACAATTTAGTGTCGGAAGCTACTGACTAGCTATTGCTATCTCAAAAGGATTTATTTCTGTTAACAAGTGACCAGTTGTTATTGAGTCATCTTTGTTTTTTTTGTTTTTTTTTGTACTCTTCTCTTCCTCAATATTAGGTGATGTTTAACAAGTTGTCTTTGCTACTTTTCATTCACCAGACCAATATCGATTTTAATTTCATCTTGCGTTCCAGATTTTCTTTTCAGACTAGGCCTATTGATTAGAAACTGTTTGCAAGCTCTTCTCAGCTAACATGGATCCAAGGCGTTATGGATTATTTGAGATAAATGGCTGATGTGTGGTGAAATATTTGAAAGTGCGATACCTCATAAGCCTTTCAATTGTTTAATTACTTTATAACAGTAAAAAATTTTTTTTCGATTTTTCTATAATTTTGGAATTGTAGACTTTGTGCTGGTGTGATTAACAGCATCGTTAACGTTCCTGTGTAGAAATTCTAAATAAAATGGTCAAATTGCACCCTGGTTGTCACTAATAGTAAGTTTTATTGTTATATTTAAACACATGGCCAGTCTGCAAAATTATCCATTAATCAAAAACACCATAATGTGGCTCACTATCACATAGATTGGCTGGAAAATATTTAAATATACATTGTCCTAGATGTTGATGACGGAGTTGGAAGTGTCTTACTCTTCATCAGAAGGCTCTGTCTATTGATTTTTGATACTTAATAGGCTTTAAGGGTTGTCTAAACCATGTTTTCACGTGGTACAGTATGTGGATCCTGCCAAATTCACATGACTGTTTGATAAAAGCTCTGCTGCTCTACTTGGCATTAGACTCTGGGGCAAAAAAAATGGGCCATGAGAAAAATGACTATTTTTAATTTTGCTCATGATGTTCATGTTCATGATGCAACATTCCCCATATATTAATGCAGAATATCTTTTATATTTCATACGTTTAAATAAATTGTTTGGTTTCTTGTGTTGTTCCATTCAGTTTTACCTTTCAGGCAGTGGTCCTGTCTTTGAATGTCATTCAACACTTTTGTCTCAAAAATAACTTTGTCCCATTTGTTTTTTTCACTAGATTTTAATAGAAGCTGTCCTAGATATACTGAATATCAAAAAGTAAAATACATGCACAAAATAGTAAAAAAAAAAAAAAATCAATATTTATTTATATTTTTGTCCCAGTTTGGTGCTTTTCTTTTCGTTCCAGCTTACCTTCACGTGTTACAATGCATTCTTAGAGAAAACAAGATTAAATCAGTCATTTAAAGCTTTATATTGAATACTTTTAGGAAGATATGAACCCTTAATTATCCATAAAACCCTCATTGCCTGTTGTTGTTAAATGAATATCACCTTAGAAGGCAGTGTTTACTCTCTTTTCACAGTTCTCTGGAGAACTGACTCATTAGCAGCGTGAAGTTTTTTTTCTATGGTAAAATGATTTGACTTATTATAGCTTTGATGAATTATGAGGTAAAAAAGAAAGTTGTGATGGAGCACATCTGTGTAGTGAGACCTTTTAAAAGGTCAGAGTGAGCCTATTTTGTAGCAGGAAGAGTCTCATTTGCATTATGTCTTGCTGCTCTCGGTAAACAAGGCATTGCCTTTAAAAACATGCTAATGATTTATTTGATGCTAAACATCTGCTCAACATTATTTACTTCACTATTTACCTTCTACGGTATATATAGTTAACAAATGGTAAGCATTTCAAAAAACAATGTTAATTAAGCATATTTTCATTTGAACTAATGTTCATCGCATCCGTAATCTACATAAACTTTCAAAAATTGTATACAGAAAGGCAGTAACTATTTTTGTGTGTCTCCCTGATAATCTTAAAATAAGCTGAAACGTTTGGTCAAAGATTTAATTCTTTTATTTTTGCCAGTATAATACATATAAACTTTTAGAAGCTATAAATATATTTCACTGAAAATCTGTGGAACGGTTTTTATTTAGTCTGTTGTTTAACTGTTTTGCCAATTTAACGGTAGTAGCATTGGCTCAGTGTTTAAATGCTTTGGGTTACTGCTCAGAAGATTGGGGGTTCAAGCACCACTAAGTTATGGCTCTTGAGCCCTTGAGCAAGGCCCTTAATATAAAAGAGATAAATGTAAGTCACTCTGGATAAAGGTGTCTGGCAAATACCACAGATTGTAACAAAAGCAATAACAGCAATAAAAGTCATTTCTGTCCTCAGATGTCTAAACCTTTGCTAAATGTCATGCCTTGATCATGTTGTTGCAGAGCTTTGTGCCATACTGAAATAGATCAGTTTTCTTTGTAAACAGATACCAGCTGTTACAATGTCCATGGTGCTCTGGCCCCTGATTTTTTCACATTTTCTGGTAAAAGTCTTTAGTTATTGGAGCTAAAAATTCAAAATCAAAGTTATGACTTATTAAGGGTTTTCCCCAGACAAAAAAAAGCACAAATCAGACCAGGAAATGAGTTTAACTTCTAAAAAGACTCTTAGACCAACAGCCAGTAATAGTGATGTTTATGATGTTTGATGTCATCCGGTGTTATGTTGCCTTGTATCTGGCTCATGTGCTCTGGGGGAATGACCTGTTCTGCTAAAAGCTGGCCAAATCCCAGGAAAAATCAGGAGCTGTAAAGCAATAGCAACAGCTTAACCATTATGTCCTTCGCTTGCTCGTTTGTATATGTGTTCAGTTCGATCTCTCTTGGATTCTCCATCACGTTTTCTCCAAAGTCTCCTGGATTTTTTTTATAGTAAAACTTTTTTTTTTTTACGTCTTGTCTTTTCCATTCTTTCCTTATTACACTCTTTCTGCTTGCCTTCTCAGTGGAGGGGATGAAGGTGGTGGAGATTGAGAAATGTCGCAGTGACATTAAGAAGCTGAGGGAGGAGATGGCCTCCAGGAACAACAGGTCTGTCTCTGCCAACCTTACAACAAACTAACATATCACCCTGTACAGACAGTGGTAACTAAACCAAATGGATAATGTGTCAGCTGAGTTATTGCCCCATTGACAAGTTGCTACACTGTAAAGTTCTATTGCAAGAGAATTTATAGTAATTCACAACAGAGTAAATTATGTTTCTAGAGTGTGATCACTACTGAGGCACAGACATTAACACAAATAAGCGCTAGCCTGGTATTTACCTTTCCTCGAACCTCAGTTGCAGTGTTTAATGAATTATCTTCTCACATCAAGATGAGGTTTCCACGAGGAAAAAGTGGAGGGAGGGAAGAGGAGCTCAATGTGGGGTATGAGGTGTATGATTGAAGTGGATGCACAGAATATTTTCACTTCAGCTTTTGGAGGTCTGGATCAGACATGAAACAGCATCCCTGGATCAGTGAGAGTGCTCAAGGGCCCATCAGTGGCAGCTTAACTGCCCAGATAAAAAGGATATTTTGTCTTGGCTAAAAATATAGAACAGAATCTTTTTAGCAACTTTGAGGCAAAAAATGCAAATATCATAAAAAGGAGAAATAGAAGTGAACTAGGTCAGCTCTAAACCTCGTTACCCAGGACATGGTATTCCCCAAACACCCAACAATTCCTCAGTCTTGTATTATCACAGCAAGTCAGTCGGGATGAAAAGAGTCATAACAACTATCATCCCAAAGAGGATTGGCTCAATCACCACATCCAGTTCATTCCAATTAGCTCAATGGTAATTGCAGGCTAGCCGTCTGTAGTGAGCAGAGGATTAGATTTGTGCTTAGCTGGCTCTTAATAAGGGAACTAATTTAGTAGAACTGCTTCATCCCCTTTCACATATTGATGAGCCGACTATTGAACACATTTTCATCTGTCCTCGTACCTGAATATTCTCATTAGTGAGGTTTCTCCTTCCTTTTGGGTATATTTCAGAAATCGTCCATTTTTCTCCATGGCTAAAAAATGGCATAGGATGTTCTTTTGCAGAAAAATCATTCACATGAAGTTGATTTTAAAAAGCCTGATATGTAAGAATTACTGTTAAAACCCTAAAGTAAGTATTTTTCTCAATAACACCATGTTCTGGGGTGTTTTCTGTCTTTTATACCAGATGTATTTACAAGCGCTGTGGTATTATTTATTAAAGAACAACACACCATTCTTTTTATTTGTTTATTGAATTCTAATTATTACTTATATTATAAAAGACATAAACTTATTATAAATTTTCAAAGAATGACACACAAAAAAAAAAAAAAAAATCTTGTCATGTTATAGAGAAAGGTAATGGTTTTCTTCCTGAAATTTTTTCCATGTTGGAAAACTTATTTACAGCTTTACCTCTGTCTGTAATAAAATGCTGGCACTGGAGACTCCTTCCAGTAAATAGTAAATAAGTAACAATTTAGTAGTAAATAGTAAATAAGTAACAATTTATTGTATACAATACAACGAAATATATTGTGTGGCAACTCTGACAGCAACCATAAGACTTATGTGTAAATGAAGTCTTATTTATAATTTATATGACTTATAAAAAGAAATTTAAATTAAGAAGTTAAAAAAAAGAAACAATTAAGCATGAATAAATAAAAATGTACACAGTAAAAACACTGCACATGAATGTGTCACCTTGATTACTAATTTATATATTAGTGTATAATGTGATGTACTGTATAGATTGCACAGTGAAATGTATATATTGCGTATAACAAGATGTTAGAGGCAGATAGACAGACAGACAGACAGACAGACAGACAGACAGATAGATAGACAGACAGATAGATAGATAGATAGATAGATAGATAGATAGATAGATAGATAGATAGACAGATGCATAGATTGACAGATAGATAGATAGACAGACAGACAGACAGACAGACAGATAGATAGATAGATAGATAGATAGATAGATAGATAGATAGATAGATAGATAGATAGATGCATAGACAGACAGATAGATAGACAGACAGATAGACAGACAGACAGACAGATGGATAGATAGATAGATAGATAGATAGATAGATAGATAGATAGATAGATAGATAGATAGACACACAGATGCATAGACAGACAGATAGATAGACAGACAGACAGATAGACAGACAGACAGATAGATAGATAGATAGATAGATAGATAGATAGATAGATAGACAGATAGATAGATAGATAGATAGATAGACAGACAGATGCATAGATTGACAGATAGATACATAGACAGACAGACAGACAGATAGATAGATAGATAGATAGATAGATAGATAGATAGATAGATAGATAGATAGATAGATAGATAGATAGATAGACACACAGATGCATAGACAGACAGATAGATAGACAGACAGACAGATAGACAGACAGACAGACAGACAGACAGACAGACAGACAGTCAGATAGATAGATAGATAGATAGATAGATAGATAGATAGATAGATAGATAGATAGATAGATAGATAGATAGATAGATAGATAGATAGACACACAGATGCATAGACAGACAGATAGATAGATAGATAGATAGATAGATAGATAGATAGATAGATAGATAGATAGATAGATAGACAGACACACAGATGCATAGACAGACAGATAGATAGACAGATAGATAGACAGACAGACAGATAGACAGACAGACAGACAGACAGATAGATAGATAGACACACAGATGCATAGACAGACAGATAGATAGATAGATAGATAGATAGATAGATAGATAGATAGATAGATAGACACACAGATGCATAGACAGACAGATAGATAAATAGATAGATAGATAGATAGATAGATAGATAGATAGATAGATAGATAGATAGATAGATAGATAGATAGATGCCACTTTATTGTCATTACATAGCACAGGTACATAGCAATGAAATGCAGAATACAGCACATTATATAGTGACAAACGTTAACTGTTGTTCATACAAAGTGTACTGTGTATTGAGTATTTCTTAGAGCAAACGAATAAATAAATATATAAATGTCTTCTTACAGAAACCATGTCAACAGTTCCTATAGATGTGGAGAGTTTGACAAAAAGGTCCTGTGTAATAACAGGCCCTTGTTACAGCAACATATTTTAGTCAATGCATTAACATAAACCGTGTTTTGCCTTTCAGTCTGCACTTCAGTAAGAGGAGCTGTTAATTAATATGAATGAATCAGTCATTTCTAGCCAATCAGTTATAATTACAGTATGTCATTATATCATTCTCCTCAGTGTTCTCACTAAAGTGTCTTGTTTGTCGTCCTGCAGTAGTTTCCTGGATGAAAACAAGAAGCTGACTCCTCGCAGGGATGTGCCTTCATACCCAAAGGTAAATCTACAGACCTGATTTATATGCATGATATTCTAGTATTAAATTCATTTTATTAACTAACAGTATATTTGTAGTCAGTTCTTTGTGTTCTCCTTTTGACCTATACAAAACACCTGAAATCATGAAAAGGGGCTTCATTATTACTTTGTTTTATTTTAGTTTGATTTTATGAGAGCTCTAATGCCGTAGACGTAATCAGCTGATGAGATAAGACTTGACGAGTCCTTTATGAGACAATTAGGACAGAAAAATTAAAAATGGTTCAGAACGGTTTGTACCCAGGAATTTATTACACTGAGTTATTTGACGTTTCTTGCTTTTTATTCCTGTTTAAATCCTGTTGTCCCCGCAGACTTAGCAAAAATATGTGGAATAGCAATTTAGTTATCCCGCTCTCACTATAAATAAGTCCTGTATTTAAGTCAGATGATATTGGCCATGCATATAGATATACTACATCTACTACACTCATCCATAGTGCTGGTTAATCTGTAAAACATAAATATATGGTGGGCTACAAATGTCTAATTAGAGTGATAAAGATTTTGGCATCTGATTAGATTAGATCTAAATTGTTCTTCATAAACAAATCATTTCCATCATTTCACAAAACATTCATAATTCACTTATTCCAAAGTTTATTAGATAATCAAACTCTTTTAGATAATGTTAAACCCAAAATGTTACAACATAGTGTGTTCAAATCTATTTACAGTGTAAACAGTGTCTACAGTGTATACAGCCGTCGCATGATTTGTAAGAGTCATATAGTGTGTTTATGTCATGTCAGAGTTACCATAATTTCAGTATCTGATGTTTCAGAGGTTTTACCCATGAGCTAGTTGAATTCTCAGACATCGAAAATTAATTGTTTCTATGGAAATACACACAACTCCTGTTTGTATTTGTTCTACTGTCTATAATGTTATTTTGGCTTCTATCTATTACTTACTATTTAATTACTCATTGTTAAAGCTGCTAACCCAATTTTGTTGTTTTGTACCACTGTGTACACACAATGACAATAAAGAAGTTCATTAATTTATTCACCTTAATTTATTTAAGTTTTTATTAAATAAGGAAAATTAACAGTTTTAACAGACACATTTTTACATTTAATTATTTGTTCATCTTCAGTAAGCACTTCATCCTGGTCTGGAATCCATACCAGCATTTTATTGGCCAGGGACCGCCCAAAAGGTCATCTGACTGACATATAAAGCAACCAGTCACAGTTAGTTTTGTTCAGTGTCATGTTTTAGGGCCGTGACAATAAAAAGTCAGATAAAAATAAAAACAGACCGGTGTGCACCCATAGTTCATACATTTAAGAAAGTCAGTCAAATTAATTAGCCTATCCTGTGAATTTCACATCATTTGGAAAATCATTTGAAAAATCCAGCGTTTAGCTGATCCTCATAATCACACATTGTCACCGTTATAAATATAATGGCTTCCTTCTTCCAGGAAGACCATTAAAATACATGACACAGTAATCCTGTAGAATCCAACCAATCAGGTGACAACTTTGAAACTCCTAAAGCGCTTCCATTTTTGTGTGGCATATACAGTACATCAGATGGAGTCATGGTGAATCAGGCAGGAAACACACACTAGGTGGGATACCAGTTCATCACTGGACATTATTCATACACTAAATCACACCTAGTATCGTTTCAGAAAAGAAAATCCATATATCAGTATGCTTTTGTGAGGTGGAAGAAATCAGAGATAGTGTGAAACTCCTGTTGCACTACTGCACCAAATTCCTGACATTATACTTAAAAATTCTTTATCTTTAAAAGCATTTGTTAATGACCTCAAACCTCAAACAGTAACAATTTGAAGCTTTCCAAGAGATAATTATATCTTCAGCATGGACTCTTCACACGATGATGTAATTCTGACATGACCAGAACACAGTAATAAGCGTGATGCATGTGTAGCAAGTGTGAATCAGGTGTGTAGAGATGGCCCCAGCCAGGCGTTAGGAGCAGAGGGTTAACTGGGAGCTCTGTCTGCCTGCAGTACATGCTCTCGCAGCAGACCATAGATGCCCTCAGAAAACCCGCCTTCGACGTCTGGCTGTGGGAATCCAATGAGGTAAGATTCACTAACGTTGTTCTCCCTGCCTTTCTTCTCTCTCGTTTCTTGTTTGCTGTCGTTTCCCTCCTGTGTATTTGTCTGGATTGTACATGGGTATGTGTGTAGTATCACCTGTCCAAAGAGACGATAGACGCTTTGAGACAGCCCATCTTCGATGTGTGGCAGTGGGAACCTAATGAGGTGAGGCCAGGGAGGGCATTAAATATTTATTGTTCCCTAATGTTTAAACCTTCATCAATAAATTAGAGGCTAAATTTTTTATTTCACACAAAAGAAGAACTTACGGTCATCTTTTAGCTTAAAATATACCATACACAGGGCTCTTTATGAAACGATTAAAAAAAATATTTAAGAAGTCTATTCGAATCGTGCTTTGATTTTAAATCTGCATTTTTTAATCACATCATCTTCTGAAATCCACTCGCTGCTGCTGAAGATGGCCTCGTACAGACAGCCTAAAGATAAATGAGATAATTGTGAATAGTACCACTTAGAAACTATAAAGATGGTTCTGGACTACAGTTGCTACAAACAGTTTTGCCCAAACCTCCATCACAGACGATAACGTTTTCATTTTTATTGCCTACAGTCTCCAAGCTCCTGGTTACATAATAGCACTTTTTGACAATATAGTGCAAATCTATAGAAGGGAAATGATTTATAATCAGACTCTCTGTCATCTGGTGTCACTCAGATGAGGATGTGTCTTCTTTATATCGTCTTAGTGAGTTTTTCCTCACTTCACTATCGTCATCTCTGGCTTGATCGTTAGTGACATATTCTTAAATGTAAAATAATTTAGATTGAGAAGGATATCTGGAAATGATTTATTACTCTAATTCTGCTTATGACAAGTTCCATTGAAAATGTTATTTGGAAAATGCCTTTTGATCTCACCAGCAAAATGACCTTCATTTTGACCTTCATTCATATGTCCTTAGGTACAAAAAAATTTAGGGTTGTGAGTTTTTTATCCGTATAAAACTTAGTAATGGGAATGAGGACATGGGGGTGATACTTTTACATTTTTAGCACTGGCAAAATCACATCTTTTAAAGATTACAAAATCAAAAGACCTTCGCAGTGCTTTTTCTTCGGTCTGTACACAGACAAGGACACCTGCAGCTCTCTGACGTCAGCTCTCTCTCTCTCAAGAAAGAGATGGTCCAAAGCAATTCACAGAAACAGAAAATATCTATAAAATAATATCTACATCTTTGTCAAATGGCAGAAAGTTTTAAAAAGTTAACCGTAACATGCACCATGCATTAGTCATCAGTGTAGAAACCTTTGTGTTAGTTCCAGTGTATTCAGTCGAGTGCCTTAATATAAATTTGTGATTTGAATTGTAACCAGATTTTGTCTTAAAGATGCTGAAAATTAATCAACATCTTCTGACCCAGCAGTTTCAAAAATTCATCAACAGTGTTGTTTTACAGCCCTAATAATCTATGTCTTAACATTTTGTATCAAGATGTTCTCCACACTACGAAGATCCATCAAAAAAAGGAGTAGACTAGAAAAGGTTTAATTAGTCAGTACTTTAAACCAAAATGTAACCTATATACGTAAGAAAGTATATTCCTTACAAACGGTATATTTCTACCTCAGGTGACATTGGTGCTTTTACAGATGACATGACCTGATAGTCTAATGCTTTATGTGTTTTATAGATGCTCAGTTGTCTTGAGCACATGTATCATGATCTGGGTTTGGTCCGAGACTTCAACATCAACCCGATTACACTGAAGAGATGGCTGGTAAGGAAAGCTCTTGGACTGCTCAATGTACTGATGGAAATTCTAGAAAACCTTTAAAAAATTCTTTAAAAAATGTAAAAAATTCTTAAAAAAATTAAATCGGGATCTAATATTAGGCCATAACTTAAGACCAAACATTTTGTTGCAGAAGTTATTTACATAGTGTGTGTATATTTGCGTATTTTGAAATATATTTGATTGCATAGATACATTTATTTGAGAAACAGGATTATATTTGCCAGCTGTGTTACACATACAGAAAACTGTAACATACTAAAACAATAACAGACTATTTATAGATATGGTGAAAAAGGTGAGGGATTAAACTAGCATAAAGATGACATTTGACCAGTCACCACAGCTATCACTGCTCTCTAGGTAAAATGGTTAATACGCAGGCATCATTAGTATTTTTAACATTTTAAACACTCCAAATTGCGAGTACGAGCGAATGTGCAAATATACAGTACATCCACTGTCTACTTTATTAGAAGCTCCTGTTCATCTGCTTATTTATGCACATGCATGCTCCTCAAAACGGTTAAAGGTTAAAGAATATATACTTTTCTGCTCCCTATGGTTGTAAAGAGTGCTTATTTGATTTTTCCTTATTTTTCATGTTAGCTCAGACCATTCAGACAGATCTCCTCTGAGCTCTTTGACCTAAATCGCTTGACCATGAGTTTCAGCATTGTGCTGATGCTATATGATTGGCTGATTAGATAATTGTATGAACAAGCAGGTGTACAGGGGTTCCTAATGAAGTGGCTGTATTGTCACCTTCACATGATAGGTACTGAAGCCCTGACCAGAAAGAAGGAATGAATAAATAAATGCTAAGGTGGAAATGTAATGAAATATATGTATAAAGAATATTATATACAGTGTGGTCCAGATGAAAGACCTGTGACATGTTTTATAGAGTGTAATACAGTGTGATATTAGCATTGTGCAGTGATACAGTAATTTGTACATTGTACCTGTACATGGTACATGTGGTAAACGTTGAACAGATTATGTAAACCAATCAAGGAAGTCTAAAGTGTCAAATCTAGTCATGCACCTGGCTGTTTGACTGCTAATAAGCCTGACGTTTTAATGCAAAATTACTGCAAAAACTTTTTTTTTCTCTTTTTGGTTTTATAGCTCTGTATTCATGACAACTACAGGAACAACCCATTCCACAACTTCCGCCACTGCTTCTGTGTCACACAGATGATGTACAGCATGATCTACCTCTGCAACCTACAGGTAATACACTTTTTATAATCCGCATCCTCTAATCCTACATACAGTCACAGAAGGTTTATCCTCCAGTGACAAAATTTTGTATCCCATTAGGAAAAACATGGAGAAGACAAATTAATTTCATTTATAACAAAAAGATTTAACAGAATTGATAACATATTGTACATTTAAGATTCAACTTTGAATATAATACACTTGCGGTTAGCAAATCGAAAGTTTTTGAATGTTTTATAATCAGTAAGTTGATTTTTTTTTTTAATTGGAGCAAATATATTTTTAGTTTTCCATTTGCATAAGCATAAGCATAAGCCCTTAAGCTGTTTTATATTGATGTTCATCTTGAGTAAAATTAGAAACCATTCATTTAAATAATTTAAGTTTGCTGATTATTACAGGAAAAAGTTTACCGATATGATATATGATACATACAGTCTAAAACAACACCTGACTATTTATAGAAATGCGGAGATGTACATGAAAGTACAAGGGTAAACTAACCTAAATACCTTTAAAAGGATATATAATTTATGCTAAGTAGTAATGAAAGGAAATGAAAGGCGGAGTGTGAGAGGAATGGAAGTGTACGGCGGAGAGGGGAGGAGTGCAGAGAGGGTATATGAAAAGGTAAAAAAAGATTCTGCCTATTTAGAGATGCTCTCATTTTCCTCTTTTGGGCTTCAGTTGCCATGGACATCTATTTAGAGGGTTTCTTCTTAATAATCCAGTCTATAATGAGTGCAACCACTGGACAGAAAATTGCTTCCTCCTGTTCAGAAGAGCTGGGGAAAATTTAAATACACATGCGCACACACACACACACACACACACACACACACACACACACACACACACACACATACATATACACACACGCACACACATACATACACACACACATACACACACACACACACACACTCACATACACACACACATACATACACACACATATACATACACACACTTACATACATACATACATACAGTACATGCATACAGTACATACTGTACACACCCACCCACACACACACACACACACACACACATTCTTTTAACCCTAGAAATTCTAGGATGTTATACTATTTATTTAGTGAACCAACTGAGAAAGGTGTGTATTTATAAGAGGAATGGAAGTCTGGTTGTGTTAACTGAAGGCTAACTTAATTAAATTGCATGTTTACAACAAGAAGGTGTGAAATGGATTTACTCTTAGTACCCCAGAACTGATTATTTATAATAGGAAATGTTTTTATACCACATCAATGTTAACCATTGTTATACTTTTTAAAGTGATATGCCAGTTTAGATGCAGTTTAAAGGAAGATAAAAATGAGTGGAGTACGATGTATTTTGATATATAACGGTTTGTCCTTTTCAGGGGTAGGATGTAGGGTGATAGTGATAAAATGGGGACCGGAATATTAGTAATCTCACAGTAAGCCATGTGTGTTTTACAGGAAAAGTTTACACAGGTAGATGTTCTGATCCTCATGACTGCGGCTGTGTGTCATGATTTAGATCATCCCGGATACAACAACACGTAAGATAATCCCAATAAACATGTGCATTATTATAAATATTATTATTCTATATTGTTTGTTATATACTAGAGTCACTGCAATCCTCTCACTCTCTCCCTCTCTCTCTCTCTCTCTCTCTCTCTCTCTGTCTGTCTCTCTCTCTCATGTTTTCAGGTATCAGATAAATGCAAGGACAGAACTGGCAGTGAGGTATAATGATATTTCTCCTCTGGAAAACCACCACTGTGCCGTAGCCTTTCAGATCTTCTCCCAGCCAGACTGTAACATCTTCTCCAACTTCGATGCCGAAGCCTTTAAACAGATCCGTCAGGTGTGTATTAAGATGTTAATTCAAATAAAAATAAATGATAAAGTGCGTGACTGTGGATCAGGCTGTTTACTGTAGGTGTAAGTAGATATATGCACTACAGGTGATGATTGTGTTTATTCAGATGATGCTTCAGGATTGTCTCTTACGATCAGCTTGTTTTTTTTCTTTCAAGAAAAAGTGTTTTACTGTTTCATCAGTAGCATCACTACAGTATAGTTTAATAGAGTAATTAAACACAGAAAAAGGAAAACATTTTTTCTGACATTTTTGTATGGCAGCTGTGTGAACTAAACACAGGTAGGAATCAAATGAGAGCAATGACACAGATCATTTCATCCTATCATTGGTAACTAATAGCATGTTTTCACCTGAATCGGATGGATTTAATGTGATCCTAAACAAGATAAATAAAAAAATTTGCATCTATTATGTTCTGTCATTCAAAAGTCCAGGAATAAAATGTTCTCTAATGTGGCCATAATAAACACCACATTGTTATTGTACAAATTTAATTCAATTCAATTCAATTAAAATTTCTTGTAAAGCACTTTTACCAATGGACATTGTCTCAAAGCAGCTTTACAGAGCATAAGAAACATAATACAAAATGTTAATATTATACGATAATATTAAAGATCAAAGAAGAATATTAGACTTAAATTTAAATGTGTTTGTATTTATCCCCAATGACCAAGTCTGAGGTGACTGAGGTGACTGTTATGAGGAAAAACTCCCCTAGATAGAAGAGGAAGAAACCTTCAGAAGAACCAGACTCAAAAGTGAACCTCATCCTCATTTGGCACTGTAGGGTCTGATTATAAATATACAGTCCAACAGTTGTGTATTGATGAGGAGGTTGTTGTCCTCAAAGACCACATGTAGTTGGCATCTTCTCTTAGAATGTCCGAATACTTCCTGAAGCAGAATCTGAACTGAAGCTGGTACATCTCTAGATACCTCAGGATCCTCACAAGTTTGGTCTCAAATGGAGCAAATGGAGCTGCAAATGGAGAAAATGGGGCTTTAGATGCCTCGGGATGTGTAGAAAAAGAGAAGCAGTGAAGAGGAATTAGTGTAGAGCATATTTACATTATGTTTATAAAATTAATCTGTACCTGTTTTTTTTTAATGTGTATATATATATATATGTTAATAATAACGTATATTATATATATTATATATATATATATATATATATATATATATATATATATATATATATATATATATATATATATACATAAATGTGTCTATGGCTATAGAAATGTTTGAGAATTAATCAAATCAAATCAAATTTATTTGTCACGTACACATACATACAAAGTACAACATGTAGTGAAATGCTAATCATGTCATTCATTTTCAAAGAAGAAATATACCACTACTTAATATTTTATCCCAAATATTAACTGCAACTTTCCGATTCAATTCAGTTTCATTTGTATAGCACTGTTAAAATTGGACATTTTCTCCTTAAACTGTCTAATCTAATCTTGTATTAGTTAAAATACATTGTACTTTTTTATTTTGTCCTAATGCTGTGGAACATTTTGCACTGCTGTATGTGAGAAATTAATGTTTGCTTGCTGCTTTGTGGCTTTCAGAGTTTAAAACTACTCAATTTAATAATTTTGTACCTTTTACTTTCTTTACCAGGGCACCATCACTCTGATACTAGCTACAGACATGGCTCGTCATGGCGAGATTCTCGACTCCTTCAAACAGAAGGTGGAGAACTTTGACTTCACCAATGAGGAACATGTCACCTGTGTGAGTACTGAATATAAACCTTTTCGTTGAGAGCATTTATTAATAGCACAGATGTTTATGGGCGCACATAGTGCCCTCCAATGGACTGGTGTTACATCCAGGGTTCTGGGTACTGACTTTGGATCTATAGCCATCCAGAGCATGATAAATAGAATAGAACAGAAACCTTTATTTGTCACATATGCATTACAGCAGTGAAATGCTTTGGATTACTTTGGAAGTTGGGATCAGAGTACAGGCTCAGCCATAATACAGTGCCCCTGGAGCCCAACAGTGGCAGCTTGGCAGTGTTGGGGCTTGAACTCCGATCAACAACCCAGAGCTTTAACTGCTTGAGGCACCTCTGCCCATAAAGTGCACACTAAAGATGAACGAATGAATGAAGTCCAAGCTGGTTCCTGACTGCAATTGTTTCTGTGTCTGTTAGTTGAAGATGGTGCTGATTAAGTGCTGCGACATCTCCAACGAGGTTCGGCCGATGGAGGTGGCCGAGCCCTGGGTGGACTGTCTGCTTGAGGAGTACTTCATGCAGGTGATGGAACTGGAAAAAAAAAACGAGTCCTCTAATGATTAAGTTGCTTTAGCTTTTTATTTGTCTATTTATTTTTAGTTTTCTTAGTGTGTATTATTCTTCTGTCTATTACTTATTAATTATTCAGAAAGCTTGTTGATCATCTTTCCTCTTTCTCTTTTCTTGTCCAAATGCAGAGCGACAGGGAGAAGTCAGAAGGCTTACCTGTCGCTCCCTTCATGGATAGAGAAAAGGTCACTAAGCCCACAGCTCAGATCGGCTTCATTAAGTTTGTCCTCATTCCCATGTTCGAGACAGTGATGAAGGTGAGATGATGATCAGTGTGATGTTTTTGACGAGATTATTAAAAATAACCATTGATTTTTCTGGTCACGTACATAATGCTGCTTTTTTCATCTGTGTGTTCCAGCTGTTTCCTCAGATAGAGGAGGTGATGGTTCAGCCACTCAGAGAATCACGAGACAGATACGAAGAGCTCAAACAGATTGATGATGCCATGAATGAGGTCTGGCATTCAGAAATCATATTTTGCTCAATAAATCTGTTTTCTCTCAGTCTGATACATGTAGCTCATCTTCATTCTTTCCTTACAGGTCCAGAAAAAAAAGAGTGAGAACCTCACCATGGGAGGGAAAAAGAAATGAGGTAAATGTTAAACTTTACAGCTCATAAACAGCACGAATGACATAGAAATCTCAGGTAATCGTCATGTAGTTCAGAGATTTAGACAATTTGATTTATTCTGAAAGGTCTTTCTGTTTAAGCAGTTGTATATACAGCTCAGTCAAAAGTTTGCATCCTTCCTGGTTTCCTGCCTATAATATTTACTTTAGAATTTTATTGATAAAATATATTTTTTAAAAACTTTTACTGAAAATATCAGAAATGCACTTGGGGAAAATGGAGAAAAACATTTACACTGAACCTAATAAATGATAGGAAATTAGGCAAAATTTTAAAAAAGGAAGAAATAAAAGTTAAAAAAAAAAAAAAGAATGCCTCCAATGAAGCAAAAAGCAAGGAAGCTTCCTGGTCTCCAGCTCTGAACTGAAAACAACAATTATCAAGAAAGGAATAGGAAATCGGCCAGTTGAGTTTGAACACAATATATCAAGAAGATAAAGGACATAAAATTTGTTCCACAGAAATTTAAAAAATTTAGTTTGTAGTTTTGTAAAATTAATAAATGAAAATCTTTGGCAAACTCCTGTTATATGTATAAAAGGTGTAAAATAGTTTGGTGTGTGCTTTTATAGGGGAAAAAACTCACTTTGCATTCCTATCATTGATTTTGTGCGTGTGTGTGTGTGTGTTTGTATATTTTAGTCAGAAGAATCCTGATCCTGAATCTGGATCCTGTAGTTTGGAAAGCTGATGAATGTAGAGTGACGTGACATGCTGGAAAACTTCCCAGACAATCCAAAGCCTCTTTCAGGGACTGTGAATCGTGATCAGTGCACACACAAGACACCTGACATTATTCCATAGATAATATTCTCTATTTGCCTTGTTTTTATTTGGTTTTATATATATATAAGATATATTATTTGGGTTGTACAGATTTTTAGTCACTTTTGTCCTTTATTACAAAAATAAAATGTTTTAAATATAATTATTTTTTGTTGTATGATACTTTAGTGTAAACTTAGTGTGACTGTTGTTATGCACTGGTATTTCTTTATTTCTAACGTGGTTTACTAGTGTGTTAATCGAAAATAATAGTTTACAAATCTAAACTGTATTATAGACAAGGACATCAACATTGCTGCCATGAAGAAGCAGTGGATGGCAGTACTACATTAGAGCTGCAAACACTTAAGAAGCCTAGCAAGATGAGAGAGAGAAAAAAGATTAAAAAACTAAACTAAACATATTATTCGACAGGATTGCTAGTTAGAAAGCTATATTGGTAGGTCAAATAGCTGTATTGGTGAGTTACATAGCTAGTTAAATAGCTATATTGGGGTGTTAGATAGCTATAGTGGTGGACTAGGTAACTAGTTAGATAGCTATATTGGTGGACTAGGTAACTAGTTAGATAGCTATATTGGTGGACTAAGTAGTTAGATAGCTATATTGGTGGACAAGGTAACTAGTTAAATAGCTATATTGGTGTTTTAGATAGCTATATTGGTGGACTATATAGCTAGTTAAATAACTATATTGGTTGACTAGCTAGCTAGTTAAATAACTATTGGTAGACTATATATGTAGTTAGATAGCTATATTGGTGGACTATATCGCTAGTTAGATAGCTATATTGGTGGGCTAGATAAATAGATGGGCAGAATGGCTAGTTAGATAGCTAGTTAGATAGATATATTGGTGGACTATGTAGCTAGTTACATAGCTATATTGGTGGACTAGTAAACTAGTTAGATAGCTATACTGATGGGTTAGAAAGCTATATTGGTGGACTAGGAAACTAGTTAGATAGCTATACTGATGGGTTAGAAAGCTATATTGGTGGACTAGGAAGCTAGTTACATAGATATATTGGTGGACTAGAAAACTAGTTAGATAACTATATTGGTGGACTAGCTAACTAGTTAGATATCTATATTGGTGGACTATATAGCTAGTTAGATGGCTGTATTGGTGGGGTGGACTATATAACTAGTTAGATAGCTATATTAGTGGACTAGATAAATAGCTAGTGCACCAAACAACTCTAACAAGAAGTCCAGTGTCCTCAATAAACAGCGTTTACTTTTTTAACAATTAAAGACACCACAATCCTTCCTTCTTTTTTCTGTTTGCTCAGTTGGTGAAAATAAGGCTTGCAAATTCAAAGGTCAAAGGTTCATCAAGCTCAAGTCATCTGGTAGTGAAAGTACTTTCAGGAGCTAAGGAGCATGTCCTTTCCCCTTCAGTGAATTGGCTTTCCTGATGGCTGAATTTGATTTGCATTTGGTCTCTACTGCTGCTTTATCTGGGAAAAGAGAAAAGTGTAGATTTCCGGTCTCTTGTACCAACAGAGCAAAGGTGTCAAAATCTTAAATGCCACAGCTAAACTATAGATGTTTGCAACAGGAGCAAAAAACTATTTATATAATTTAAGAAATATGTAGAGTTTTTTTTTTTTTTTTTTACTATTTATATACATTATCATCTTTACAGTAATTATACTTTGTTGAATAATGATGGTCATGAATTGATCTAAATTGAGATAAAATGGGCAAAAAACTGAGATCAATCCAATATCGAGGGTCTCAACAACCGTAATCCTGCTTCAGTCTCTTCCAACAATTAAAAATCTGTAATACTTCAGAAGAATTTTGTAGAAATGTTAAATAACCAGTGAATCAGTGTTAAAAATGATAGCAATGATGTCAGGATAGTAGCTATCAGGACAGGTTTGTTGTGTAATGTCACTCCATACTGAAATTACACAAGTGCTGAGTGTGAAGTGAATGTTTTAATCAAACGTGTAGGCGCAACAATGAAAATATGGTTATGTCATCCAGCTCTTCTGGTGTTTTATAACAGGTATGTAGTCAGCTTGTTCAGAATGCTGCCACCATAAACTAGAGGAAGAAAAAAACAGTTACGTGTTATAGTGGAGATGAACTTGACTGTTCAAGACAAGGAACCTTTCCACTAGCGCCACCTGCTGGAACAAACCTATAACACTTGGTTTTGACTATGACTACAAGATATTCAACTAAAAAGGCAGTACATAAAACTCAATGAATTTCCGTAATTATAAGTGAGATACCATTAAGCTAGTCACAGGGGTTGCAAGCCAGTGACAACTGTGCCGGTCCCAAGCTCGGATAAATAGGGTTGCGTTAGGAAGGGCATCCAGTCGTCAGTGAGAAGATCCTGAGATACCATTTTTCCTGACCACCCTCTGGACTCCAGACTGCCTGAAGCCCTACTTTTGGTTGGAGTCTCATCACTTGCTGGCTTACTGCTGCTGAGAAAGGAAGGACCACATGGCCAGCCTGAATATATATGGGACTGCTGTGGATAGAACCACTTAGGGACCATGCTGGTGGCTTGAATCTGCTGGGTTTTTTTTGCTCTCAGGTCTCCATCATTGAACATCTGATGTCTTTGGCAAGAAGGAATCAATGTTAAAACTATAATAAAATCAGAAATTATGCTGTTACTCAAAAGCTCCTGGTTACACAATTGCACTTCGACTATATAGTGTACAGTTATAGACAGGAAATGATTTATATCCACAATTGCTGGTGTCACACTGATAAGGATGTGTTCCCTTTTGAGTCTGGTTCCTCTCGAGGATTCTTCTGAGATCATCTCTGGGAGTTTTTCTCTCAACACCACCAACGCTGGGCTTGATCATAAGGGATAAATCTAAATTAAAATAATGTTTAAGTTATTTAAATGTAAATGTATTTAATTTAAAAATTAAACAACAAATGTAATTGAACTATATACATTTTAAAAATTCACAGTTTCAGGCCCAAAATATTCTTTTGCACACAGTACAGGAAACAAAAAAAGCATTTATTTTAAAATTAATTTTCAATCTTTGTGCATTTCCAAAAATATAATAATATGTATATAACGTGAAACACAGGATGAAATGTGAATGGAGAGGAATGTCCACGGAAACACCAATTTTCAAATAAAAAACTAAATCGGCTGCATCTCTCCCAGGTTCTAACTCTCTGAGCTGCATTTCTGAGAGACAGCTCCGCTTTCTTCCTCCGTCTTGCTTTTCTTCGTTGCCCCGTTCGACTGCCGCGCTGCTCTCTTCTTTCCTCCCTGCTGATTCTGGTGCTGCAGTCGCTCCTTTTTCTTCTGTAAGTACGATGCCATGTTGTCGAAGTTCACCTTGTAGAGGTGAAGGAACTGACTCTCCGCACCGACAGAGGCTGAGAAGGAAAAAAGGGAAAAAAGAGAAGCAAGAGAATAGAATATAAAAATTACTATCGAAAATAAAATAAACTGAAATTCAAAGAACAGATAAGTTGGGTTGTGCTGAAATAGTGTGAAATAGCTGAAAGTTCCTTTAATGGAATCTTGATGTAAAGCACTGTTATGATGATGCACCTCACCTTTAAAAAGCTCCCACTGGGTGTGTAGCGTTTCTGACACTCTCTGCAAATCAGGGCATTCTGACTCACTCTGTAACACACGCGCACACACACACATGGGAACGCACACACAAAAGCATGCTGTAACCAAGTCAACTTCAAAAAATTCATGTTTCATATTTCAGGTTCTCCACCGTTTTGAGGAAAATTACTCAAAGTACATATTCTACATGGCAGCTGTTCACAGAAAAACCATCACCATAGATATCAAAATGTCAAATGCTTGTTAATTATTAAAAAAATAACAATAATAATTCAGATATTTGGAACAACCACCTAATAATCAGAAATGTCCTATTTTTTCATCGTGACTTACTGTACATTTCCATTAATATCGGAAGAATAAACACCAAACATTGTATTTTTCCATGAGTGAAAAACTAGTTTACTGTTTTCTCAGGGTTTCCGTGTGTGTATATATACTAATACATACACGTGTGTATGCTTTATACATACCTGCCAATGCTTCTCCTTGTGTGTGTACAATAGTACATTTGTGTCCTTGTTCTCCAGCAAGACCCAAAGTCGTCCCTGAGGGTCAAAGGTCATATCCCAGGGATGCTGAGGCAGAGCGAGTGTTTCAGTCGGAGTCAAACGTCCATCTGCTCCTTCGTCTACTGCAAACAGCTGAATGGAGGGAAACCTTTAATGAAACGAAGACAAAAAAAAAATCCCCACATCAAATCAGGTTAATCTGATTTTCACATATACTAATATATTAAGTATATATTAATACTCATAATCTGATTACTGAGTAACGCAGACCCAGAGTTTTCCCCATAATCAGATTACTCCTGAGAAATGATTCTTTTGCCAAGAACTGATTGGCTTATTTTATTAGATTTTGACAGTCTTCTATATATAGTTGTAAACACATTTAGTTTAACAGAGCCATGAGACACTTATACTGTATGTTCTGCACTGGACAGTCAAAAGTAAAGCAATACACACCTCTCACACTGCACGGCAACATGACGTCCGCTCGGCGAGCTGATGATCCGACTCACTGCAAACCTCTCCGGCTAAAGATCACAAGAGGAACGAGTCATATACGAACATCATTTTGTTTTACATGATAAATATGATTTTGTACATGCGTAAAATTCTGGAGAAATAAGAAGACCATGTGATAATATTAATACTCAAAATTCATATTCAAGTCGAGGTCCAAGCTCCATGTACAGTTGGTAATGCTACAATTGATCACCTTTATCAACAACGGAGTCATTAGGAAATGTATTATTTACCTTTTCCGTGTCCGTATCAGAGCTATTTAAAAAGCCATGCTGTCTCAGGTCGATACTCTGCAAGTTCCGTCCAGACTCATAATGCCAAAGTTTCACTGTACTGTCCTGCCAGTACAAAACAAACAAAAAGATTCAGTTGAAAAATATAGATGTTTGGTAGAAGATTTTCTCGAATCATTTGCTTTTTTGTATTGTTTGGCTGTAGCACTGAACTTCTGATCAGAAGATTATGAGCTCAAATCCCAGCAACCTTGAGCAAGATCTTTAAACCTCAACTGCTTGGTTGTATGAATGAGATCAAATATGCAGTTATATCAGTTTTGTAGAACTTTAGCCTTGATGTTCAGTTCAGGTCAAAATGGCCATTTTACATTGTTTATTCATTCATTATTCATCTTTGATGGCTTTATTCTGGTCAGGGTGGCAGTGAATTCAGAGCCTACACTAAGGGGCACCTGAGCTCAGGATCGAACTGGAGACCCTGAAGATGTTAGGTGGCAATTTTTACATTGATTGTGGCTTAATTTCTAGAAAATAGAGTTTCTTAATATGAAAATAAGACGGTGGTTTAATTTGCAGTAACATTGCCTCAAACATTTATTTAAACAAATACATGATTCCTACCCCTGAGCCTGAAAGGAGCCATTCAGGATGTCCAGCTGGAACACACAGGGCACTAACAAACCTGCAAGAGAAAAACAGACAAGAACAGAAGTGAATTTGTTAAAAATAGTTAAATAAATAGAGCATTTATTAGTGATTTTCCCCCTAAATGTCTTTAAACAATAATATCTGAGTAGTGAGTGGTATTCTAATGAAATGTGATATGATTAATATTATCTACATTGAAGTAAAACTCTGTGCTTACTCTGTATGTCCCAAGCAGAAGGCCTGAATGTTGTACGGAGATTTACAAAGGCTCACTCTGATCTTCTCATCTCTGTCTGCTGTGATGATGTACTTATCATCTGGAGACAGAGTCTGGGGGGGGAAAAAACGTAGGATATTACAGCGATTAACACACAAGATAATCGTAGATCTACTACAATCAATTTTTACATCAATAGACTGTCGGATATTAATTCAATCAAATTTCGTTTCTAGTGCCAGTGTTGTTGTTATCAGAATCAGAATCAGCTTTATTGCCAGGCATGTTTTCACATGCGAGGAATTTGTTTTAGTGACAGAAGCTCCACAGTGTAACAGAATGACATTTACAGTATAGACGAAATTGTATGTACACATTTACAGGTGTGAAATGTGCAGTTGAAATATACATGTACAATATAGGCAATTTGTATGTACAAATTATAAAGACTTTTTTAACAATCATCTTTCAAAATACACTAACATCACACAGACAACATGCTATATATCTATCTATAAATTATACAATCTGGGTGTGATACTAAAAAAAAAATTATCATGAATAAGATTGGGGTAAAAAAAAAATAAAAATAATAAGATTGGGGGCATAGAAGCCTTTATTATCGCCACATATACATTACAGCACAGTACAATTCTTTTCTCCACATATCCCTTTGGAGATTGTGGTCAGAGCACAGTGTCAGCTATGATACAGCACCACTGGAGCAGAAAGGGTTAAGGGCCTTGCTCAAGGGCCCAACAGTGGGGCTTGAACCCTGATCTTCCAATCAACAACCCAGAGCCTTAACCACTTGAGCCACCACTGCCCCAATAATCAATATACTGTGCCGTGATTCAGCCTGTTACATAGCAGAAATAGGATACAACCCCAATTCTGAATGTTTTCCGTTCATCCGTAGCTATATAATCTTGCGGTAATTCACTGGTGAGTATAATTGCATATAATGTTGTATATTAACCAGAAAAGATGCTAGTTCCTGCCAAGACGTACAGAATAGCAGCCGTAAAGCCGCTTCCTCACTAGCTTCTTTTTTTTTTGGACTTTTTTAATTCAACTTTCCAAGAAACAAAACAAAAAGCCATCGGTCCTGAAGACTTTCCCATTTTGGAAAACTTAATGTTACCTCTGATTATTACAAAGTGTCACTGGAGACTCCTTCCAAAATCTTAAACGTAATTTATAATGTTAATTATATAATATCAATTTTATAGTTTAGTAAATAGAAAATTAATACTATAAGAAAACGTTTCTCTAAGCTGAGAATTTAACTGAAGTATAAGAGCTACCAAATCTATAATCATATCAAGTAAAAATAAATAAATCACTATCTGATCATGCTTTAAATCAAACTAAATCATATTAGATCCCAAATGAAAAAACGCAGATCTTAAGAGAATGAATATCTGTTCTAATAAACTGTAATAAAAAAAGCCTTAAGAAAAGAAATAAAACACTTACAAGGCCTAGAAGCATTGAGAGATGTCCCAGCTTCAGCTCACCAGGTTTTTGTGGCTCCAAAAGAGAGAATGAATAAACATCTCCAGATTTATCTGCCACAAACAGCTCATCCTCAGCCTGACTGAACACCAGAGAAGTGCACCTGCGCACTACCCACCTGAAGAGCAGAAACATCAGTATTCACTCTTCAACCAATTCCTCTGAAACTACAACTTGGATACAAAACAGCTACAGATACCTTGTGCTGATGCACTGCCATGATGGTTGGGTGCGAAATAGAATCAGTCTTTTTTTGTCATCGGTCAGAGCAGCATAACGTCCTGATGGTGACAAACCGAGTGTGAGAATCTGGTCAGTCCCTTTCTCCTGAGTTCCTCCTCCATCACTGTAAAGCGTGAAGCACTAAACATGAACACTGGCTCTATTCAGAGATATCAGTTCAGGTTCTGTGTGCTGATTTATACAATCTTCTATAAAAAAAAAAGGAAGGCAAGGATTTAATTCAATGCAAAGTAGATGATAAAGCTTGTGATATTTACAGATACAATATCCATCATGTCATGTAACATTGCTGTTCATTTGCAGGAACAAAATAAACAGAGATGTTTTCTAGACCATGAAAAAGAAACTTTTTGAAAATTACCTTATTTAGTCAGTCATTACTAAATTGTTTCATTTTGTTGATTTACAGCAGAGCACAAAAGTATTGGCACCCCAATAATCAAAATCATATTAGAAACACAAGCAGAGGTAGTTTACCTTTTATCAGTTTCAGCTTCCACTGGTTTCTGCTCTGCTTTGGTGCAGTCAAACACGAACGGCTCTCTTTATTAAAAGAAATGGTTTATTTCTTAAATGCCATATTTATCATGGTTTTAGTCACTGATCTGAAGCATGTGATCAGCTGATTACTTAATCAAATCCCGATGAAAATATGTTTTAAGTAGAATAAAACAAACGGTATTACAAACAACAAATAACTGCTATAATGTCTGTCAACTGGTAAAAACTGTCATGATCGTCAGTAGGAAGATGAAATCCATTTAATTTTCACTAGGCTTCCTACTGAGACTCTACTCTAACACATAAACTCTACACACTGTGTAAAAATACATCAGTAAACTTCAGACCTGCTCTCTTTGATATTCACAGCTATTAAATGATGCGAGCTGCTCATCACCAGCCATTCTCCAGCACAGCACACAGAAGCCATGATGGCTTCTACTCACGTGTGAACACCCGGTCGCATTATTAATACGTCATCCGGCCTGACACGCTGTGATTGGTCCGTGGTCGTTACAGCAAACATACAGATCTCAAATATACATTGATATTAATATTTGTGTTTATAAACTCACACTGAGGAACATATAAACAGAATATAAATACAAATAATATAAACAATAAGAAATGTTTTTAGAATAGACTTTAATACTACTAAATTTAATACTACTGATTTTAATACTACTGAATTTAATACTACTGATTTTAATACTACTGAATTTAATACTACTGATTTTAATACTACTGATTTTAATACTACTGAATTTAATACTACTGATTTTAATACTACTGATTTTAATAGTACTGGATTTAATACTACTGAATTTAATACTACTGATTTTAATACTACTGAATTTAATACTAGTGATTTTTAATACTACTGAATTTAATACTGCTGAATTTAATACTACTGATTTTAATACTACTGATTTTAATAGTACTGGATTTAATACTACTGAATTTAATACTACTGATTTTAATACTACTGGATTTAATACTACTGAATTTAATACTACTGATTTTAATACTACTGAATTTAATACTACTGATTTTAATACTACTGATTTTAATAATACTGGATTTAATACTACTGAATTTAATACTACTGATTTTAATACTACTGAATTTAATACTAGTGATTTTTAATACTACTGAATTTAATACTGCTGAATTTAATACAACTGATTGTAATACTACTGATTTTAATAGTACTGAATTTAATACTACTGATTTTAATACTACTGATTTTAATAGTACTGGATTTAATACTACTGAATTTAATACTACTGATTTTAATAGTACTGAACTTAATACTACTGATTTTAATACTACTGATTTTAATAGTACTGGATTTAATACTACTGAATTTAATACTACTGATTTTAATACTACTGAATTTAATACTAGTGATTTTTAATACTACTGAATTTAATACTGCTGAATTTAATACTACTGATTTTAATACTACTGAATTTAATACTAGTGATTTTAATACTACTGAATTTAATACTAGTGATTTTTAATACTACTGAATTTAATACTGCTGAATTTAATACTACTGATTTTAATACTACTGAATTTAATACTACTGATTTTAATACTACTGATTTTAATAGTACTGGATTTAATACTACTGAATTTAATACTACTGATTTTAATACTACTGAATTTAATACTAGTGATTTTTAATACTACTGAATTTAATACTGCTGAATTTAATACAACTGATTGTAATACTACTGATTTTAATAGTACTGAATTTAATACTACTGATTTTAATACTACTGATTTTAATAGTACTGGATTTAATACTACTGAATTTAATACTACTGATTTTAATAGTACTGAATTTAATACTAGTGATTTTTAATACTACTGAATTTAATACTGCTGAATTTAATACTACTGACTTTAATAGTACTGAACTTAATACTACAGATTTTAATACTACTGATTTTAATACTACTGAATTTAATACTACTGAACTTAATACTACAGATTTTAATACTACTGAATTTAATACTACTGATTGTAATACTAATGATTGGTTAAAGGGGAAAAGGATTAAACACTGCCACAGTAGGATAAAATACTTCTGTTTACTTTTATATATATAAAACTGAAAAATTATTTTGTCGGCAAACAAATAAAGTAATGTACCGCCGACCAATCAGATTGCAGCGGACTATAGTGGTGGGCGTGGTTTTGTCGAAAGAGCAGTGAAGAAAACAACGCTGCCTTTACGACGACCCACAGGTTGCCAGGTATAAGGAAGAACCCCTCAAACTTTTTGCAGCCAGGAATCCATTGAGCTGTAAAATAATTTCAGATTTATAAACATTATTACAACGTCAAATAATATTCCTGAACTTTCCACAACAAATAACACATTCATATCTGCCCCAAAATATAATAATAATTTCACTATTGTAACAGACGTGAACTTAATTATTATATCTATGTACTCTAACCTACTACATTGCATTAGTAATCAGAGTAATCACATTTAACAGTGCTGTAGTTGGAAGAAAATATGATTCTTCTGTAAGTAAATGAAAGTAAACAAGCAAACTAATGTACTGTGGTCAGAGCCAATCGGCCCTATAAGCTCACTACACAAGTTGTGTAGGGCCCCCCAAATTACGCAAGGCCCCTCCTCCCCCTGCCTTATTTTACAGCGCGTGTTAATGTTTACTGTGTAGATGACAATATGAAGCGAAACTATCCATCTGGCCATGAAAAGGTTTGTAGTGGGAGCAGTGGGGTGTCAAGTGTGAATGTGTGGCAAATGAATTTTGCTTAGGGCCCCAGGGAGGTCAGGATTGGCTCTGACTGTGGTTATAATACAAATGTAGTAGACTAAATTACTTTAGAAGAAATAATATAATGACACTAAATGTAAAGCTTGCAAAATATTTTACAACACATATATGTCTCATTCTTATAGTCTAACTGTACTGTTTATAATGAGGATGAGGTTCCCATTTGTGTCAGGTTCCTCTTAAGGGTTCTTCCTTTATCATTCAAGGGAGTTTTTATTTCCCACAGTCACCTCAGACCTGGGGATAAATACAAACACATTTAAATATATCTAATATTAATATTATTTTTTTATTATATTAATCTTTATATTATTCTTTATAATAACCTTTTGTTCTATGTTTATGTTCTGTAAAGCTTCTTTGAGACAGTCAATTGTTAAAAGCTCTATACAAATACAATTGAATTGAAGTGAATTGAATTGAGCTGTATTTTTGGCCATAATCTATGTTATTAGGTATGCTTGAAACCAGACGAAGTTTTTGTGTCAGGTGAGTTTTAATACAAATCTGGCAACCTCATCCTCTGGGTTGTACTGAATGTCCTGAAATAAACATTTAGGCATAAATCTTTGTGATTTCTTTGCTTTGATTGTTAATGTGGTTAATGTGTATTGTAGAAAATTGATCCGAGGTGATCATTAATGAATTGCATTAACAGATATTATTTTTCTTATATAATTAAAAAGAAAGAATGAAAGAAGGAACCAGTATAAAAGAGTAAAAAAGGAGGGATGTTGGGTGGAGTGAAGGAGGATAGGGGAGTTTTCACTGGTTATGAAACTCAAGGCACAAACACTTGGTTGGTTTTTTCCCCTTACAATTTGCAAGGTAACACTTTTTTAAACTTTATGAGTGCAGTTGTATAACAAGTTATATATAATATATAATATGTTTATATATATTATAACTTGTTTTTATATATATATATGTATATATGTGTGTGTGTGTGTGTGTGTGTGTGTGTGTGTGTGTGTGTGTATATATATATATATATATATATATATATATATATATATATATATATATACAAATATATATATATATATATATTTCACTAATCTGCTGAATCCTGTTCTCTGCAGTGGGAAATACTGTGACTTCCAGTTATAGGACTCAAACACACTGAAGCTGCAAAAGGAACAAGATGAACAGATTTTTTGGTATGTAAAGTTACTTTTGCAGAGAAAGTTAAACTTCATCAGTAGGCTTTATTTTCTACAGGAAGAGATTAAAAAGCTCAACCATGGCAGTTTCCTTGCTCAGAATTGGACGACTGGGATCTCTAAAGGTAACAGAAAGTGTTTAGTTGTTTTTATTGTTGTTTTAATTTAATAAATAATTTATGTATTTTTATGCATAATGAGAAAAATACAACACCTATATGACTTGATTAAAAAATAATCAATAATAATAATAATAAAAAACAATAACTGCATAACATTTGCTATATTATACTTAATTCTATAACTGTAAAAATATAACTGGCTTTAACTCAGATTTATAAAATTAAGATCTAATTAAAATTGACTTTTTATATAACAACCCCATGACTTATGTTTTACTAGGTTTCTATTTCTATAACTATTGTTTATATTGATCCATTAACTGCAAGAGCATTGCTTTCATTCATAAAGCAGGGGGGCCAATAGTTTCAGGTGATATTATGTAACTCTCTTTATAGCACCGTAGACAATTAAGGGACAAAAATGTTTGCTATGTGTATTGGACAAGTTGGTATATTTTATTCATTTCCATTCCCAAAAAGAAAAGATAAATAAAAGGTTTGCCTAGTCATTTGGTTTCTGTACATCTGGTACATAATGTCCAATCATGTGGCTACGTGTTTCTCAGCTTCTTGTCCATTTCAGTCATTGTGTTCTGTTAAATGTGTGTATGCACACACTTAAAAATAGAAAGAATTTTGTTTCAGCCAAGATATATTGTGTGTATAGGTATGTAGAAGCATATTTCCTCATTATTATAGGTAATAAAATTGACAAGTGATGTATGTAAAGCTGTATGTCAGAATCTCTTTCTTTATTCATCTGATATAAAGTTTTAAAGGTGCCAATTATATGAATACTGATGGTAGCTCATGACGATTCCAGAACTACTTATGAAATTGTAACGTTGACATTTATTTGTATATCGTTTCTTCACCAGCTTCCACATTATGGAATATTTCGTGTAGATTCACGAAACATTATCCCAGTTAAGTCTAATTTAGTTTTTGGTTGTAACACTACAAATTGTGGAAAAGCTGCAAGAGGTGAATACTTGCTTCCTAAATGGGTTTACTTGAAAGAAAAAGAACTCCTGGGACATATCTGAAGAATCCGTTTTTCTAATAGAGTAGGGACATTTGATAAAACACACAAATTTTGGATACAGTATTGAAGGAAAGTATCATCAATACCAATACTGATATAATATTAACCTCCTTACAGCACTGAGAATTATATCAGAATATATTCACAAAACATCAGAGAGGAGGTAGTAACATTCTTTAAGATGAGCTGCTTCAACCAGTACGGGTGTAGTCCAGTATCGAGGAATTCAGTATTGTTTTAACATCTTGGAGAACTTGCCAATAAATTGTGAAATAGATGTCAATTTACTGCCTTTCATGTCCAAAATCTAGTTGAAGAGGCAAATGTTTTCACTCAAGTGTGAAATAAACGTAATTTACATACACCTGAATTTCTTCACTTTAATGGACATTATTTAATTTCAAAGTTGATATGCTTTTTATAGATCAAAACCAACAAAATGTGCAGAGTTATGGAATACCGTGCAGAGTGTAATTTCCTTTCTTTCCTTAGGCCCTGCAGGCAGAAAGCTTGAGTGCATTACAAACAGCCCCAGCTGTTGCTCTCAGTTCAAAATCTGGGGAGGGCAAGAAGTCCAAAAAGTCCAAAAAAGGTATGTACAAAGAATATGGTGTCTCTAGCTGGTGCATCACACATACACTACAGACATGCAAATATCTGTAATATATATATACTATAAGGCCAGAGGTTTGTTGACCCCTGACGTCACACTCATGTACTGTATTTGTTGAACACCACATTCCTGAATTAGTCTCCTCTATTTAGTGATAATAAGCTGTCAGCATGGCTGTCATGATTTGTTCTCATTGAGCTCATTCATTAACGAGATCAGGCACTTTAGCCAGGCAAAAGGTTCTTGTGGACAGCCTGTGTTCCAGTTCATCCTAAAGGTGTTCACTGGAGGTCAGGGCTCTGTGCATGAAGCCCAAGTTTTTCCACTCCAGCATTGCATCACATTTTGTAAACAGGTGCTTTGTCATGCTGGAACAGGTTTGTGCCTCTTAGATCCAGTGAAGGGAAATTGTAATGCTATTGCATAAAAAGTCATCCTATACAATTGTGTGCATCCAGCTTTTTTAAGGGGATAAAACACATAGAGGTGTGATGGTCAGATGTTAACAGTATATTGAAGTTGTAGTACCAACATTTGTAATTAACCATTAAAATAAAATAGCAATCGTGTCTTAATCTAAACAAGTAGCTGTACAATGTGAAATTCATTATAGTGGCACATTTCTTTAAAAATTAGAAAGAATAAAATTCTATTCATGTAATGGCATTTTTAAATGTAGGTCCAATAGATCGTTTTAAAGATAAATGATTTTAAATATAAAAACAAAATTCTAAGGATAGAAAATCAATGCAGTCTTATTCCCTCTATAGAAAAATAATGCATGGAACCTATTTTGAGACTCCTGTGATGTATGTGTCCTTCGCAATGGAGCTGGCATACCACATCCACAAAAGTGTCTATCGAACATACCATCCATAAGCAACTCCTGTGAATAGCTCGTAATGTATTAGATTGCGCTGTGTGTTTCTAAGAGTGGAAAGCATTTGCATGCCCATCTGACATCACCAGAATGATCTATAACCAACACCAAGACTAAGAATATTCAACAGTCTTATCTGAAAAGCTGATCAAGAACATCTGAATCAAGAAAGAAATGTTAATGCAGAACAAATCTGGTTTACTTACTCAGATCTTCACTCATGGAGAAAGATCTTCATAAATAGCCTTTAGCACCACAGTGTTTAGTTGTCAGCAATCTGTCACCTAAATAAAGGCAACTGGTGCTCACGATAAGGTCACTAACTCATTCCTATAGTTTGTTGTGCTATTGATTTCCCTATATGATCCTCTGATGTAGATGTTTCAGTTAAAGATGCATAGTTATACAGTATACTGATTTATTCAGAAAAGTCTTCTAAATTAATGCATTTTCACTACCATTAACATACAAACTTGAGGCCATTTCACCAATCACATTACTTGCTACCCAGCCCCAGGTCTGCACACAATGTTACTGATCACTGGAGTTTTTGTACCTCAGAGATGAAAACAGGTTCCACACTCAACCAATTTTTCCTGAACTCTTGGAACAAACAGACCTGAGATTGAAAAACATGTGCATTACTTCATATTTGTGCCACATTGTCAAAGTTGGAGTTGGCTGGGTATGGAAAGGTTGAGCCATAGTTTTTGACAAAAACACCAAACTTTGAAGCATTGTGCATAATGTATATCCCTGTATTGTTCTTCAAAAATATTACAGCAATATTTTATCTAATACCTTTTTGTTGAAAGTATTCAAAAATTTGCTTGTCCAGTGGGTTCAGTGGTCAAATACAGAGAGTGCAAGGCATGGAAATATTTAATAATCTCTATATGTTTGCCCTCCTTCTTTCTTGTCACAGAAAAGTCCTCACCGACAACGTACTTTGATATAGAAAAACTTATCCAACACAAATCCTACCCAGGAGTCAATGAGAAAGTACCACCCATTGCCACCACTGCTGTGGGAGCTGTTTCTGCCATAGCTGCAGCCATTCCTAAGCCAGCTTCAGCAGCTCAAACTGCTGAAGCTGTTCCTGTACCTACGGCAAGTGAAATTTCACCTCTTGCAGAGGTCTGTGTGGCTGCAGTGGAAACAACACCTATCATTGGAATCACTGCTAAACCTGCTGTAGAAGCTGCAGCACCAGTTGCAGAGGTCACAGCTGAAGCTAGGTCTATTGATGAAACAGCAACAGAAGTCACTTCCTCTGTTAATGAAGCTGTGGGTAAAACTGTACCTGCAGAAGAAACTTCACCAATTGCTGAAACAACTGCTCCTGCTGTATGCATTATTGAAGCTGTACCTTTTGCTGAGGCTGCTGCTGTGGTAGTTGAAAGTGCACCTGTTGCAGAAGCCCCAATTGCTGCTTGCACAGCTGAAGCCATACCCATTTCAGAAGCTACCCCAGAAGCTGTTTGCCCTGTTCCTGAAGCAACTCCTGCAGAACTTGTTGCAGAAGTCACATCTCAAGCAGCTCATGCAGAAGTTGCTCCAGAACTTACCGATAATGCTTCCCCTACAGAGTTTGCCCCGGAAGTTGTAGCTGAAGCAATTCCTGCTGCAGTTTCCCCAGAATCTACCCCAGAAGATATGGCAGAAACAGCCACAACATCAGTTGCCCCAGAGTCTACAGTTAAAGCAGCCCCTACAGTTGCCCCAGAGGTTACACCTGAAGCATCTAATGCTGCAGTTGCCACAGAATCTACTCCAGAATTCAGGGCCGAAATAACCACCATGCCAGTTGCCCAAGACTCTACAGTTGAAGCAGCTCCTACAGAAGTTGCCCCAGAAGTTACACCTGAAGCATATAATGCTGCAGTGGCTACAGAATCTGCTCCAGAAGTCAGGGCAGAAACAACCACCATGCCAGTTGCCCCAGAGTCTACAGTTGAAGCAGCTCCTACAGAAGTTTCCCCAGAAGTTACACCTGAAGCAGCCACTTCTGCAGTTGCCACAGAAGATACCCCAGACGTTATGGCAGAAACAACCACCACATTAGTTGCCCCAGAGTCTACAGTTAAAGCAGCCCCTACAGTTGCCCCAGAGGTTACACCTGAAGCATCTAATGCTGCAGTTGCCACAGAATCTACTCCAGAAGTCAGGGCCGAAATAACCACCATGCCAGTTGCCCAAGACTCTACAGTTGAAGCAGCTTCTACAGAAGTTGCCCCTGAAGTTACACCTGAAGCATCTAATGCTGCAGTGGCTACAGAATCTACTCCAGAAGTCAGGGCAGAAACAGCCACCATGCCAGTTGCCCCAGAGTCTACAGTTGAAGCAGCTCCTACAGAAGTTTCCCCAGAAGTTACACCTGAAGCAGCCACTTCTGCAGGTGCCACAGAAGATACCCCAGACGTCATGGCAGAAACAACCACCACATTAGTTGCCCCAGAGTCTACAGTTAAAGCAGCCCCAACAGAAGTTGTCCCAGAAGTCACAACTGAAACAGCCCCAACTGAAATTGATCCTGAAGTTATGACAGAAGTGACCCCTACAGAATCTGCCCAAGAACTTGCAGTGGAAGCACCTCCCTCAGAAATTGCAACTGAAGCTTTATCTTCTCTAGAACCTGAGGCTTTCCCAGTAACAGAAGCTGTTGTTGAGGCTGTACTAGAAGCTGCTGCTGAAGCAGTAACTGAAGTCATTGAAGAAACTGTCCCTGTTAAAGCTGTTGCTGAAGTAGTGGAAGCGATTGTTGAAACTGTAGCTGAAGTTGCTGATGTTGTCAGTGAAGCAGAGAAGCAGGAAGACATTGTCACTGTGATCACAGATGCAGCAGAACCTCCTGTTGAAGTGGATGCACCTGAGGGTATACACCAGCACCACCACTACCACCAACACCACCTCCCATACCTACACCGCTCTATATATACTGAATTCTAAAGTAAATAAATAGGCATATGCTTACTTCTTCATTTAAGGCACTGCTTCACAGAACAGAACTCAGACACAAACTTGTTAAACAAAAATAATTTTTCATTCTTTATGTAAAGCTTTTAGTTGTGTAGTTCTAGTACTGCCACAACTCAGTAATTTCACTGTAGATTTAAATCAATCAAATTGGGATGTGTTCACAATCTAAGATTTAGCATGGATATCAGCCTATTTCTACTCAAGGTTAAATAAATCATAAAGGGTTTTGATTTTTTTTCATAAACCCTTTGTGCTACGGGTATTATGATCAGAAATTGTCACAGTATGATGACCTAGTATAAGAATATCTTAAAATCTGTACCAAAGTCCCTTGGAACATTTTTAACAAAATGGAAACAAAAAGATTAAATCCCTGAAATCTTGGTTGTAATATATATAATTTCCAGTTATATGTATAAGAAATGTTTATAGGAGATATCTCATTGTAGTGCCAGTGGCTGCTCAAGTTGTACTTGATCTTTAATAGGTCTTATGAAAACATGTATATAATAAAGCTTTAGAATTTGTATTATTCTACATTATAAACTTGACCAGTACTTATTTGCTTTGATTTCTATGGGAAACAAAGGAAAACAGCCCTTCCTGGGGTATCTTTATACTAAAGAAAAGGCACAAAACCTCTTTCCCAACAGAATGTAGCCTTTAGCGAAATGATTGAAAGGCAAGTTCCATAAAATGTTCCATTTACAGTGTGCCACATTCATCAATCGTTTTGTAAATGTTTGCCTAAGCCAATCTGGACAAAGCCTTTCCTCTGGATAGACAAAATATATTCAGTATTATCCACCTTGAAAGACTTGGCTTGCTGTCAGTATATATCATGTTATTATAAAATGAACTCATTGAAAAAGGGAATTTAGTTTTACAACTCTAGATTCTAACAGACATTTCTCAGAGTGGATAGTACTTCTGTCCATGTTCTAGCTTGAATGATGAACAATCCAGTCTTAGTTATATTATCTTCATGCAATGTTTCCATCATGCATCATGTACACTTGAAGTTTTTTGGCTGATAAATCGCCATTTCTCACTACAGTGATGATACCAATAATGTAATAACTTTTTCTCTTTCCGTATGAATGGTGGTACACACACGTGCATACACACATTGGTGTTCATGAATGTGACTGTGGTTGCCGTACGTGTATGCAAGCTGTGTTAAAGTCAAACATTAGCTGACTGCAAATCCCCCAAAAGCATGGAAATCTCTTTTCTCATTTTATTAATGTAGTAGAAGCTTCTTTTATCCAAATCTATTTAGCAGAAGAATACAATCCAGTAATATGCAAGATCCTTTTAGTAAAAACTTGACACCCCCACCCCAGTCTGTCTATCTATCTCTATCTATCTATCTATCTATCTATCTATCTATCTATCTATCTATCTATCTATCTATCTGTCTGTCTGTCTGTCTATCTATCCAGTTTGTGAGAAATATCTTGTGCTAATTGTTTTGTTTTGTTCTTTGGCTTTTAGCTGGCTTGGACCCTATTCAGAAACTCTTTTTGGATTCCATTCGCAGCTATTCCACAATGAGCATGTAAGTGTTTCTCATCCTGATCACATTGTCTCCAAAGATTCCCTTCATACAGTACAGGGCATTCTTACCATATAGTCTCATTACCACATTATTTCTGAATTAAAATAAATAATATGTTTGGTAATAATTGTTTAGACATTATGTGTTTCTATAACTGCTTCTTCTTGTATTACCAGGGGAACTAGTGCTCTAGTTGATACAGGTCCTGAATACCACAAGTCTCTGGCTGAGGAAATTACCAAACTACAAAGACTATATGGTGGTGGAGACATGGAATCATTCCCAGAGTTTAATTTCCCTGGTGGGTCAATGGTTTATTATAATCACCACATCTGAGCTTTGCTGCATTGTTATTAATCATGTTCAAATGGACACTTTAAAAAAATTAATTATACAGAGGGCAGATACAAAGTAAATGTACTTTGTGTTATTGTGGTGTTTACTTCACACGTTATAAAGTTGGTGGACCTATTCCTGGGTAAACCTTACATAAGTTTTAGCCTCAATAGCCCCAAGCTAATTGCTCATCCCATTCACACAGCTTTTACTAAAACTATGTTCACGCTTTAATGAGCTCATACAGTCTGATCATCCATGCGAGTAAACTAGTGAGCAGAAGCTAAACGATTAAGCACAAGCAAACCTAGTAAGAACATTACAAATTTTACAGTAGTTTAACATACAAAATTATCATCATAGTGTGCTTTTTATTCTGTAAATACAAATTTGTCTTTTATTCATTTCTGTATGTGAATTGTTCACATAAGTTATGTCTGTATTTTTATTTGAAACAAAGCTTGGGGCTGGAACACAGAGCTGCAAAGGCAGACATGAGTCATAAGTGGAATGAGAAAAACATGATTTAAAACCTGAAGCAAATGTCAGCAGTCATTTTAATGACCATGTTATGTGTTAAATGTACACATACGGTGATGTGGGCATGTGTTACTGATCACCAGTGGTGGAAAAATACTGAAATCTTGTACTTACATAAAAGAGGAGACACCTTTGGTAACATTCTACTCGAATAAAAAAGAATCTTAAATAGAATGTAATGTAATTTGTACATTTCTTTACAGAGCTACGCAGTGTGCAGTTTCATTTATATACATTTTTAGCCTTTACCTTAAACATTTTGCATCCTTATTAAATTATACAATCATACTGGTTGCATTTAGGAGGATCAACTAAGCGTGAAATAATATGAAAACAAAGCTACCAATCAAATGATAATCTGTTTCTATATTTAGTAGTAAGGCTGAGATTTTAATTAAAATGACTTTTTTTTTTTTATTACAGACCCAAAGCTGGATGATGTGTACACCAAGTAAACAATTTTATCACACCATTACACCACCATGTGCCCCAGCCTGGGACAAATACGATGACCTCGGTTGAGCTTTTTAATATATAGAGACTGTGAAGTCTTTCCAACATTCAGATAAAAAGCCTGTCTATGTATCCATATCGAATTACAGTACAGGTTAGGAGAAACATTATTTGCATTTACACTCTGCAATTTTCTGCATTTTACCTTCTAGGTTTCTATGATTGGAAAAGGAACTGAATTAATATATCTACTGTATGTGTGTACTGTGTTTCTGTGTGTCAAACCTGGTTCTGGATCTTTACTGAAAATTTGTGGAAAATAAACTTTTGTGATGTTCTAAAAAGTTTTCTTCATTGTTCTTGCCATTACACTCCAATCAAGCAGGAGTCAAACCTGATTCCACCTGTTTAATCAGTTGAACTTGGCTTTCAGTAAACTCAAGTGTAGCTTCTGCATGGTTGGAATGAAAACCTGCACTGACACCGGCTTTTTCCGGATGAGAATAAACACCACTGCTATAGACCCTTCAACTTGTCAGATATTCAGATTTGCTTCATACTAAGAAGCAGTGATGTATCACATTACAGCACAGTAAATTTCTTTACATATCCAAGCTTTTTAGGAATTTGGGGTCAGAGTGCATGTTGAGTCATGATATAGCACCCCTGGGTTAAGGGCCTTGCTTAACAGTGGCAACTTGGCAGTGCTTAACCTTGACCTTTTGCTCAGTAACCCAGCTGCTTAATCATTTGTTAAGTATTTTAAAGCATCTCAAAATATGAATCATAATAATCTTTTCAGTGTATATGTTTTGTGAACTTCTTGGTTATATTCAATTTACTGAACATTCATTGCAACAGTGTGCATATATTTGACCCTTTTCATTAATGAATAAGGCCCAAAGCTGACCAAATATTATTTGATTGATAGACCACAGAAGTGACACTAAGGTAGTGTGTGAATTGTTCTGGTAAGAGTGCATTAGAAGCAACTAAACGTTGCATTTAACGGCATTAAATAAAATAAATATTTTATTTAATATGAATTCTTATCATTATTATATTCCATATTTCTTTGGTTAACTATAAGCTAACCAGCTAACTGTTATGAGTGACGTATAGATTCCTCCGCAAATAACAAACTATGTATTGAAGCAAATATGTCTGTATGTTGATTGATCTAAAGCGTATACTTGTAAATACAGCATAACTAAAATTATAAAAGTTAGAAATGCTATTTTGTTTATATGTGATGTTCATTTCATGTTACTGCACAAACAGGGACGGTCTACATTAAGTTGATAAGTACCAATTTCAAGTTTTGGGGTCATTTTCTCCGTGATTTTTCTGGTTGGAGTTACAATGGAGGAAATTACAAGTTGCAACCGTTAACTGAATACAGTGTAACTCTGTTTATGTAGCTGCGTTGCCTTCAATACCGAAGCTGTAATGAAGCTCCTGTGTTAACTCTTAGTGTTTCTGAGTTTAAAGTAAGGTATAAGCATTATGCACAATTAACTGTATTTGCAGTGATGTCAGCAAGACACACAAGTGCTAAGCTGCATTGATAATGAAAATCTACACCCACAACAGCTTGGCCTGTGTTTTGTCAACTTGGAAGCTGGTCTGACTGAGCTACTTTGTTCAGTTACAGTTAATGTACTAGCTCATATTTGCCATATGCACAGTATCTGTGAATTAGTCTCAGTGTCTGACCACAGCTCAAGTGTTAACTCAAGACAACACAAGACAAATCAAGTCAAGACAAGACAAATCAAGTCAAGACAAGTCAAGTCAAGACAAGACAAGACGAGACAAGACAAGTCAAGACAAGACGAGACAAGACAAATCAAGTCAAGTCAAGACAAGTCAAGTCAAGACAAATCAAGTCAAGACAAGTCAAGTCAAGTCAAGTCAACTCAGTGAGGCATATTGTACTTAATTCACCTGCTGGTGTCTGGCTACAGTCTGTACATGTATATAAGTGCTATAATATTATTCTTTGCTCTAATTAAAGGTACCATAGTACAGACATAATATAAAGCTTACATTATGGTGGCCACTGAGAGTATATACAGATTTCTAATATTCTGTTTCTTTATAGTGACATTTGTAAGTGTATTTGTATTGTGTTAAACTTTGCAGTTTTGTAAACTATTATATTACATTAAAAGTCTCAAGTCGTCTTTTTGATCTCCGGAACGCTTGACATAAAGTCGTTTTCTGCACGAACAGTAATAGCAGGGGCACAAAGATGGCGACCTCAATGCTAAGGCTAGGACGACTAGGAACATTGAAGGTAAAATTAATAAACTAATAGATCACAGTGTGACATCAGTGACATAAAACAACCACAGCTTTATCCACAACTTTGTGTTTCGTTTTTACATGAATTTTAAACAACACCAAATAGCAGCTCCACACCGGTCTTATTGAGCTCATAACTGGACATTATATAACTGTAAACACACCAGAACTTTTCATAAACAAGTTTGTTTAAATGTCCATCTGCCTGTTTTTGTAATGAGCAAACTGTTTTAATAATTACTTTATATTTCACACCGCTCTAATGTCTATACTGTGGTTGTTAGTGATCATGAAAAATAATCACAAAAATAAGCATCTCAAACTGTGTGTGATATAAATACTAATTGTGACGGGATCTGATTAAGGCCATAAAACAAAAATACTGTGTGGATATAACTATCTATCTGTCTGTTTATCAATCTATCTATCTATCTATCTATCTATCTATCTATCTATCTGTCTGTCTGTCTATTCTCTAGCGATCTATTTTTCTATCTATCTATCTATCTATCTATCTATCTATCTATCTATCTATCTATCTATCTATTCTCTATCTATCTATCTGTCTATCTATCTATCTGTCTATTTTTCTGTCTGTCTGTCTATCTATCTGTCTATCCTGTCTGTTTGTCTGTCTATCTATCTATCGCTCCTTACTTTTTTTTTCTTTTTTGCATCTTTACTTTGAGAGTTTTCCCGAGACATGTTTATTATACCTTAGCTACCAATTTAGTGTGTCTAAATCATTACATGGATCTCAGCCCAGTTCAATGACCAGTTTGTGTCCAATGTCATCCACAAAGGGCCGACGTGGTTGAAGGTTTTCAGTCTAGTCAAACAGGAGCCACACCTTTTCCCACCTGTATAATCAGCTGTTATTAGCTTTCAGTAGCATCATGTGTGGCTTCTGCTTGTTAGAAATGAAATCCTGCCTCCACCCTGGACTTTTCTGGAACAGTCCCTGATTTTCAAAACACCAGCTAAAAGAAAATCTTTAGAAAGAATGGTTTGCGTCTCTTCAATACACTTTTAGACACTTAGAAATTCAATGGCAATGCTGTTCTCAAATCTTTTCTTACAAATCTTTAAAAAGCTTTAAATAATATACTTGTTGAAAAGTACTTTTTCCTGCTCATATTTAGTGCCTCAGGCAGGATGGCTGGGGCTCTCTGAAAACTCCACTCTCTGCAGCTTTCTGCACTAAAACTGAGGCACCCAAGAAGCCAGCAAAGAAAGCTTCAAGTAAGAGTAAGAGAATGCTTTTTTTTATTCAGAGCTTTGTTTTGATTAACAGATAATCAGTTTCACATATTTTTACATCATTTTGTCATTTTTAATCCAGTGCATCAGCTGCTTAATATGAGCATGTAGCCAGGGTTTTGTTTTCTAGCTTAATCTGCTTATGGATTTATGGCATAAGTGCATGTAATGTCAGAATCAGAAAGAGCTTTATTGCCAGGTATGTTTTCACATGCGAGGAATTAGTTTTAGTGACAGAAGCTCCACGGTGTAACAGAATGACATAAAATATATACAATTTGTATATCTTTATATGCTTAAATTTATTTGTATTTAGTGTGCAGAAGAAGTTAATATGCTGGCACTATATATTTTAATTTTAAAGGGACACAACTTTCCTGTATTAGTAGCACAAAATGACATTACAATTTATAAATTTGTGATTCTCTTTATTTTTTCTTCACATTGAAACTTACATGAAAAAAAATTCATGTATTTTTAGTAACATTCTCTGCTCTTTAAATCACACATTACTGTGTATAAAAGCTGCCGTTTGAGGAAATTTCAAAACGTAAAGTAGCTGATTGTGGTTTGAAACATGTAACAATTCTTTAATTGCAAACGACTCTTAGGAAAAGTGTGATTTGCAATTTTACCATCCATCAGATATGCATAGTTTCTTCATAGTCCAACATGTGGTGAAATACTTTTCAACTGCGTCATAAATATAGAATCTCAAAGAATGAGTGTAAAATAAATGATAAGAACGATGTAGGAAAACATTAAAATATGCTAAGAATAGAATTTCAATAAAAATACAATCAAATAGAAAACACTGCAGGTGGAAAAGGGAAGAAAGTATAAGAAAAATATAAGTGTGTGCATATATATATAGCAGATCAGAGGTAGAACAATATGACTCTGAATCAAGTGCTGATGTGTGCAATTATGGTGCAACAAGTTTTGTTTTAATTTTCTTTTAAAATATTCGTACAGAATTGCTCACTTCTGTTTGTTTTACATAAAAGTCAACTCATGAGGCAGAAGTAGTCAGCAGAAATGATGTAGTCAGTCTGTTTTTTTTTTAATTTCAACTGCAATTCATCTCACAGGCAGCAGGGGGCTCTAAAAATTACAAACCGCTCCTTTAAAATAAGACCATACTATATTTGAGATTACAGCGTGCATGTTTTTTGTCATATGGTTTAAATAGAATGGTAGATGTGTTTTTTGTTGTAAACAATGTTCACAAGGAGTCATGTTGTTGCTTCCTGGAGTCATGATTGTGTCAAAGATAAACAGCTCACAATGTGTATCCCGTTTGCCGTTTTCTCAGCCTTAGAGGCTCCTGACGAGAGGGCTGCTCTGCTAGCCTACAAGACCACTGTTGCCTTCCCTACTAGACTTTCCACTCCAGGATTTCTCAGTCAAGGTGTTGCATTAGGTGAATATGACAGACAAAGCAGGGATCCCATGACAGGTGAGAACTCAGTGGCTGCGGGTGCCTCAACACTTCAAGTTTCATGTGAGGCTTTGAGTAAAGATGATGTCGATGCCAAACAAGCTGAATCCGTCACTGATGATTCTGTCCAAGCCGAAACGGCAGCAAAAGCTACTCCAACTGCAGAGACATCTACGAACAAAGATGCAGCAAGTCCAACCAGTGCTGATGTAAAGGCACCAAAAGATGGTGATGCTACATCATCTTCATCATCTTCCAGCGATTCAGATTCTGACTCAGATTCTGACTCTGATTCTGACGATGAAAAACCAGAAACTAAAATGATCAAACCGGTGGGACAGACTGAAGATAAAACAGGACAAGAAGAAATACCATCAGCTGAAAGAGAGGGGCCCACATCAGACATGAAGACCAGAGCTGTTCCTGAACCTGTACAACCTTCTGATTTTGAAGGTTTACCTAAAAGCTCACCTGTAGGAGCAGCTGAGGGTTCTCCTGTAGGAGCAGCTGAGGGTTCTCCTGTAGGAGCAGCTGAGGGTTCTCCTGTAGGAGCAGCTGAGGGTTCTCCTGTAGGAGCAGCTGAGGGTTCGCCTGTAGGAGCAGCTGAGGGTTTGCCTGTAGGAGCAACTGAGGGTTCTCCTGAAAGTACACCAGAGGTCAGGGAAGCTGTGAGTCAACCTACAACTGAAAAAGTACCTGGTTCGAACATAGCAGCAGCCTCATCAGAAGAGATAATCGACCCTGCTCCTGTGTCATGCACACCTGAAAGTGTTCAAACTCAAGCAGAAGTTATACCAGAAAAAAATGCAGACGTACGGGTGAGGTCTTCAGATGTTTCTAATGCCATCCCTGAACCTGTCACCGATTCAGGCCACAAACCACAAGTCAACCACGATTCTGCTTCCGAAGTGGCATCAGAACCAAAAGTCAAAAGCAAAGCTGCACCAGAGATGACAGAAGCTGTAGCTGCAGCTGAAGAGTTAGTGGACACCGCTCCTGTAATAACTGACGCAGAAGAAGTCCAAGCTGAACCTGAAGCAGCAGCTGCACCAGAGGGTACACACCACATCACCCTTAAAACCCTTTTCACTTCTCTGAATGGCCACATAGACACATTTCTCTCTCTGATTATTCGGAAAATAAAATCTCCTGCTTATGGCCTGTATAGGGGTTTATATAGTCCTGGTCCAGTTCAGCTGTCTTTGACTTATAATACTAATCCAGTCTATATTAAGTAAATTATTAACTGACAGGTTCTCCGCCTCTCCTCTACTCGAGCCAGCGTCCAGTTTCCAAGCATGAATGAGTAAATGAATGAGTGGTGGGCTAAAAGTCTTAGAAATGACCTCCTCCTTTAAAATCTGACCGTTCTGATTTGTTTTCCTTTCTATTGTAGTGAAGTCTGTAATCTCTCTCTATTTAGTTTTTTTTTTTTTTTTTTTTGTTGTCTAAAATCCATTTGCACTCTTTTCCCTCTGTACCTGCTTATTCGATGCTATCTTAGGGTTTACATTTGCTGAAATTTTAATGCACATTTATCCAAGTTACTTTAAAATTAATAGTCCTTTTACAAAGCTGGGGTTTTTCAAATTTTTTTACATTTTCACGTTAAACACTGCATTTTGAATTAGGGTTTATTTTTCAATACGGCTTTATTAATATACTGAACTTTTATCTCTAACTAAACTCTCAGTTCTCTCTGGAAGATCGTCTCATGTTGGAAAACCGAATGCAAACGCTTTATTCTTACTGTTAAAAAGTGATGACATTTGAGACTCCTTCCAAAAAAAGAAAATATCAATAATGAATAACACATTTTAGATCAATTTCCCTGCTAAACTGGGAGATGTGGTAGCCTAGTGGTTAAGGTGTTGGACTACTGATGGAAAGGTTGTGGGTTTGAATATCAGGTCCACCAAGGCCCCTTTTCCACCGAGGCAGTTTGAGTGCTGGTTCTTTTTCGACAGCCAAAGTGGTTCTTAAGTAGCACCAAAACATTGCTAGTCTAGACTTAAGAACACTATAAGTATACTAATGTTTAATACACTTTTACTTTACCGCAATATGATCATTACTCAGCACACATGATATTAGGTAGCTACATGTTAAGGCTAACTTTTTTTCTGTGTTAATGACGAAAATAACGTTATGTACTTTCTCGATTACAACCTCCGTTTATACAAATTACATGGAGAAGCACGTACACGTTGGATTCGCTACGTTTGGATGCCAATGTAGGTTCTCAAAGCCATGAGCAGTAACAGAAAAGCAACATCCGCCATTGTTGATGCTGTGTTTGTCGCTGCTGCGCTAACGTTGTATACAATGGCGTAAGACTCGGCTCTGTGATGGCTCTCTAGCCCACGGAAAGGCAAACCGGTTCTAAGAAGAATCACCAGTGGAACCAACTTTGAACCAGAACCATCACTAGATCTGAACCAGCACTCGGTTATTTCTGGTGGAAATGGGGCACAAGCTGACACCGCTGGGCCCCTGAGCAAGGCCCTTAACCCTCAATTGCTCAGTTGTATGAAATGAGATAATAATGTAAGTTGCTCTGGATAAGGATGTCTGCGAAATGCTGTAAATGTAAACTGTAAACAGTGTTCACACCAACACAATTATTATTTCATGTTTGCATTTCCTTTTCTCATTCTGGAGCATATAAATTTCCCCCTTAACTGTATTTGAGTTACTGCTTTTTTTATTTTATTTTTAAATTTACTATATTGTCTTTTTAACACCTCTTTAAGGCTATTTTACTGCAGCTTGTGCCAGTTGATGTTAACTGTAGATAATGTTGTTAATATGTTAATTAGTGTCACAGTGTCAGACATCACAAGTAGATGGTGCTGATTGAAGTCAACTCTTTAAATCGCCTCTTGCTGATTTCTCACCTTTGCTTTTTCTGTGTCTAATTATAATATGATGCCTCCAGATCTAAGTCTTCCATGCAACCCCACCCTTCACCAACCACACTGACGTCTGTTGCTTTTTCATTCTGTTCTTCTTTTCAAGTCTTATTGTTTATGTCCAAGTTTATTATATTCTTAACTCGCATACAGTTCTGCAGTAGCTTGGATTACATTTACATTTTAGTTATTAAAATTTTTTTTTTTTTTTTTTTTTTTTTTTTAAAGGGCTTAAATGTGTGCCATTTAAAAACAAACCACATTTTTTCAAAGTAATTTTCTTTCATTCACTACAGCACATGTAAGAAAGACTGATTTATATAATTGAGAATGAATGAGAAAATCAGCAGTTAAACTAAAATGAAAGAAGACATGAGTTGTCTGTAGATCAGACGTGAGGCCTTGGGCCATTCACACTCCTTTGAGTTTGATGTATGTGACAAAGGGAGCATTTGGGGTTGAGTGACATGGAAAAGAGTAAGAAGTAACTACTGTAAAACAATGCTGGCAGAAGTGTGAATATTCCCATCAAACACTCCTTTCAAGCCAGGATGTAAAATGTTGTTAAAGTGTTAAGAGAAACGTTGGATGCATTTTGTTTCTAACAAGCTGGAGGTCTAATCCTGTAAGGATCGTTTGCTTTCCGTCATCTAACATAGAGACATATATAGCTTTACATTTCCCAGAATCTTTATTAATAGCTAAAGATCAAAATGGTTTTATAATATTTGATGCATTAAGTTTTATCAGTTGGTTTTTTTTTGTATCAGTTTTGCATATCTAATTTTTTGCTATTTTATGTCTGACTTTTCCAGAAGCTGCCCCTGCACTCGAGCCCGAGCCGTTCGACAACAGCATGTACAAGAACCTGCAACATCACAATTACAACAGTTACACATTTGTGGACATGGATGTGGAGATGGCCAAGTACCGTCTGGCCCAGCCCACTACGGGAAGACCATCACCCCAGCACTGAGCTCTCCCTCAGGGGGCCTGTGATCTCCTTCCTGTTCTCCACAGTGATTAACGTCCTACTGCTTTTCCTTTGCTCTGATTTGTCTTTCAGAAGGTTGGCCACATTGCAACTTTCTGGTGAAATGCTTGTAATTACATTAAAGTATATAAATTAATGAATTTTTGCCTCAAATATGACCGAGTTTGTTAGTGTTTTTGATGTAGGTTGCTGCACAAAGACATTTGAGCTTTTTACGAGTTGTCTTTATAGTCTAGTTATATTCATTTCATTTCCATTTTATATTCATAACAACTAACACTGGCTCAAAGCAGCTTTAAGGGAATGCAGATATAGAAACTGCATCATATTGAATCATTTGTAAACCAAATTTTTTTGGAAAGCATGACAATATGGAAGGACTTTCCATATTTTTATGTAAAACTTTTATTTTAACCAGCCGCTCTGAGTTTTAATTAAACGTCAGAATATGTTTAGAGACCGGCAAAGGTCATTGTGTTTTAAAGAAAAAGTTTCAGATTTTAAGCAAATGATAAAGCATATAAAAAGCAATAATTTCAGCTATACTGAATGTATAAATATGGTACATGTATGTTGACTTTTGAATGACTACACTACAACAGACTTGAGTCACAATATTGACAAGTTTAACAAGTTAAATTTAAATATGAAAAGCACCAAGGAAGAAAAACCATCAAAGAATGTGGTGTGACTCAGTGGGAGTGTTAGGGCAGGGGCTTTCCAACATTTTACAGACCGGGACCCTTTAACTGCAAAGTAAATTCTACACACTATTCAGTCATTAGACTGAATAATAGTATGGCTTTTTATTTCAGCCATGGTGGTTTTAATCCTCGATAGAACATGCTTATTTACAGGCTGACTAGTTATTGAATTATTGAGTTCCAGATTTAAGGTCCCTGGTTCGATCGTCAGCTTAGTTTAACGTCTGTGTGACGTTTCTGTTCATCATCCCATGTCTATGTGGGTTTCCTCCACGTTCTCTGTTTTTCTCCCACCTCTGAATGATGTGTGAGTATGTGTATTGTCTATGTTGAATTTGACAGCACTTTGCCCTGATACAGACTGCTGTCCAATTCAGGGTGTCTTGCTTTGTGCTCAATGTTCTCCAGAAGAACTCTGGATCCACAGAAAGCAAACACACTAATAGCTATAAGTCATCAATCAATAAGTAATACAACCCCTTTAACGATTTCCACCAAAATAACCAAATAAATAAAAACACCAGGATCTCCACAGACCCCATTTTGTGAACCAGATATTTTTACTCTAGAGGTGAAGACATGCTAGCAACTCCGCCTATCTAATAAATATGCATAAGGTAATATCAGACGTGCCTTTTACGCGATGACGCACCACAACAATAATACCCGCCGCTTGCCACCCAGCTCATGAATATTCACATCGAAGCCGCCTTGCGTGCGTTGACGTGATGACGCAAGGCGGCCACAGTGGATCCCGATTGCTGCAGCCGCTTGTCAGTGTGATGAAGATTGGCACTCAGGTAAGCTGTCACTCAAAACTCTGCTTTTTCCTCTTACCTATCAATCAAAACAATGCGAGCAACGCGCTAAAATGTCTCAGCCTGAGCACTTAAACGGATCTGTGTGTGGGTTTGTGGGAGGTTTTTAAAGACTAGAGTGACGCCTGAAAACCGTGTTGAGGAAAGAAAGTGATAAAAGATGTGTTTTTTGATGAGAAAGGATGATTTTATTACAAGGACCGACGAGACTGAGCCAAGGCCCAGCTTAAGCATTAGCATTGGCTTTAGCATTAGCATTGGCTTTAGCATTAGCTTTGGCATTAGCTTTGGCATTAGCTTTAGCATTAGTATCACTCACTTCCTCCCTCTGTGTGGAGAACGGAAGTGCGTTTTTATTTAAAATGATTATTATTATTATTGTTATTATGATTATAATTATTATTATATGTATTATATTCAGATGTCCACCGATTTGTGTATTTAATTTAACTTACATCGGTTTAAAAAAAAAAAACAACAAGAGTCGCAGTTTCTGATGTTATATTTAAAAAAAACAAAACTAAAAAAAGTATTTTTATCTTATTAAAACTTTCACTTTTTAATGTTATTACCGTTATTACTGTATTATAAATAAACGATATATCTGTAAACCCTGCATTCACGTATGTATACAGAATTAGCGTCTTAGCATCGTTAGCTTAGGCTAGTAAATAAAAGCGCAAAGCTAGCAAACTAACAACATTTTACTTATACGGTGGACGGTTTATTTTTGTGGTATTTAGTTTATCCTATAGGGGAAAATAAAACATCTGGTTTAGTTACAGGGTGTTGTGTGTGTGTGTGTGGTTTTTTTTGTGAACGTATAAAATCGTGTATATTTAAGTGTAATGTGTATTTACAGTGAGCTAGCCGTTCTGTAGGCCGGGGTGTTATTTACACTCTTTATTTCTCCTGTGTTTTGTGGTACATTAAACTTTTCACCTAACTTACACTTTTGGGTTAAAAACGTCACCTTTAACGCCACTGGGTGTAAACAAATGATTATTATTATTATTATTATTATTATTAGCTAGCGATGCTAATTTGACTCCGATGTGTCGTAGAAAGCACTCAGTCATCCTCTTTAAATGTAATTTAACTTTAATACATCCATATTTGCTCCAAATGGTTTTAAATCAAAACGCTTCTAAAACAAAACAAGCAATACTCTGTTTACACAACGCGAACCCAAACAGTTAAAACATGACGACATGATGACTAAAAGTACTGCAAAACTTATAACGAGACATAAATAGTACATGAAACACGAGGTATGGTATGAGTGTAACTGTATTGTTAACAACTGGGTATGAAACTTTATTTATTAGTCTCTGTGGTGTGCATGTATTTGTCGAATGTATTTGCCCTAGCTCCGTGTGTGTGTGTGTGTGTGTGTGTGTGTGTGTGTGGTGGACTGGCAACCCATCATGTTCCCGGTTGTGTTTCTGCCTCATGCCCAGTCATCAAACCCATTCCACACAGTCTACCTTTACTGTCATAATAATTAGTTCTAAATTTTAATTCTATTAGTTCTACAAATGCTCTCCTCTAGATTTTGGTACAAGGCTGTACAGATTTGTGCTGGGTCGGATACAAGGGCTTTAGTGAGCTTAGGCACCTATTTCAGGCACGAAGGTGTTCAGTGGTGCTGAAGCCATATAGTGCATGTTGGCTATTTTGTTCAGCTGTAACATTTTGTCTCCACCCACAGAACACGGTTCTGTTATGTTTCTGTTAGACTTATCCTTTTTGAATTTGATAATAGTTGGATGTGATATTCACTAAATAAAAAAAAAAGATCCTCAGCTGTGCCTCGTAGAAAACCTTAGTGAATCCCTGACTCCAGTTTGAGAAATATTGTGTTAACTCAATGTTCAGTTGAACCCTAGGTGTGTTCAGTGCAATAAAGGGCAGATCAGAGAGACTCCACACAATTTTGGAACTGTGCAAATATAATATATTTTTTATAGTTGGAAGAAATCTGTAAAACATGGCTCCTCAAATATATGTGTGTGTGTATACAAAAATATCTTGCTATAAGCAGTGCTGAGATCTGAAATCGACACTGATTCAGGCTAGAGGACAATTAACGCATTCTATGCAAAGAGCATTCGAATTACAGCGTGGACTTACAGGGTATATTAAAGTGTCTTGTAAGTACTGTACACCCAGCAGCAACTGTGATAAAATCACAATTAACCCAATAACATCAGCTTTACTGCTGGAATAAAAATAGCTGATTTTCTTTTCATTCAAGGATGGGTAGAAAGAGGAGGTAACATGATGTACTACAGTAAACACCTACAACTGATAAATGCTAAAATAGTCAAGAGTATAAATGATCTGTTATACAGATGTACCTTTGTTTCCAACACCTTTCAGCCTGCCCATATAATGCTTCAGTGTTGGCAGTGGCTACAGTGAACACGATGGCAGGCCAGCCTGTGTCAATGCGCAAGTACGAGGAGAGAGTTCACCAGGTGAGTCTGTTATACACAAGGTTTACACAAACACTGCTTCCTGTCTGTACCTTTTTTACTTGTACTCAGAAATGTAAAGAACAAAAATTCCACTTTCACTGTAACGGCATATTTACAGGATTAAATACTGATATTAACATGTAAATGTTAGAATATATATAGGAAATAAAACCTGAAACCCTGTACATCTTGTGAATAATGATCGCTATTCTTTATTTTATATATACTGTACATTATCTATATCATTATACAGAACTGTATATTTCTTTATACAGCCCTGTTAAGTTATCGTTTCTGATTTTTCTTTTTTGTTGCCTAATTTTTTTTTTATAACAGCAGCTTTTTTTTATGTTTTTATTTTTTTTATCAGTAATAGTATTGACTAACCACAAGCACTCTATATACTGAACTAATGCACTCATTCTAATAGGTTATTGTTTCTATAGTAGCCTTATATAGAAACTTATACAGGGACAGATTTAAAATGTGTATAACTACTGATGCTCTATGTGTCTGTAAGATGTTTTTGTAACATTTGTGTGAAAGAGTCTCCACTGTCAGACTTTTATAACCGTCAGAGGTTAAAGCTGACAGCTGGAATGGCTTTGCGATTTCTCTCTCAAATCTTACTCATTTACGAGAGATCATGATGGCAAAATGACAGCTTATAGTTATAGTATATGACATTCTTTACACTTTTAAAGAGATATAATCAGGTTTGAGGTGGTTGTATGTGTTTCATCACACCACCCTGTCATTGATTGAGCATTTCCCTAAGTCATTTATTCTTCACAGAAATCATGCATCAAAGTTTTCTTTATCTCCAGCATTAACAGTAACTTGTGGCTTACATGCAGGGGGTCGAACAGACAGCCGGTGATCCAGACACAGGAATGGGGAGAACCTGCAACAATGCTCTAGCTGAGTCCAGTCGCATGGATGCAGATAAAGCTTCCATATACAGGTAATTTCACACACAGATGTCCCTTAATCCTCAATTGCCCAGCTGTATAAAATGAGATGAGATGCTCTGGATGAGTCCATATATGTGATTAATGCGGGGTTAATATTTTTCCTACAACATTCACTCACCTAGCTTATTTTCTAATTGAGTAAGACTGCTTTATTGAAGCTTGACCCATATGCTAGAATATCAGCTCCACCTCAACTGTGTTGATCTTTATACCCAATCCAGTCTTCTTTCTTATTTGTTCACCTTCAATTCCTTGTGTGTTGTTTTCTGTGGGCCTGCAGGCATCCGCTCTTTCCTCTCCTCACCCTTCTGTTCGAGAAGTGCGAGCAGTCCACTCAGAGCTCAGACTGTGTCACTTCGGCGAGCTTTGATATCGATATCCAGAATTTTGTACACAACCAAGAGAAAGAGACCAAGGCTTTCTTCAGCGAAGACACTGAGCTAGACAGCCTGGTGAGAATCCCTGTAGTAAAACACATTCTTCACATGCAACATAATATAAAAATAGCTTTATCTAATTATTGTAAATATCTGGACTTTATTAAACCACACCGCTTCTGTTTTAAGATCCCTGCAATATGATTCACCTTCTTTGTCAGTAACTTTTTGCTTTTCTGAGATAAATGAAATAAATTGCCAGTACAACGTAAACAGCTTCCAAAATTTCCTCATCCTTATTTTGTGATTACACTTTACATTAAAGTTCCTTTAACTAACATTATTTACTGCATTAATTAACATGAACAAACTTTTTTTTCTTAATTAATGTTAACACATTTTAAAATACAGATATAGTGACTATCCAATGATGACTAAGATAAATCCACACATATAAATTAGTCAAATTACATTTCAACCTTATCTGAAAATGTCGATGTATTCTGTACTTTAGTCTTCTGATTCAGTCTCAGTTCCGAATTTTACTGACGTTAATTAAGTTGAAGATTAAGATGAATTTTACTCATTGTTGGGACTGATGAACCGATTAATTTAATTAAATTAATTTGGAATACTTATTATTGCTTTATCATCAGAAAACATAAATTGTAAATAATAAGTCTTAGTTATGTTGTTAGTGTTACTCCTGGGTTCTTCATTGAGACTCATAGATTCATCGTGGAATAAATATGCAATCATCGGTATACAATCACAATGTCATCAATATTGTAACCTTTTGTAATAAATCTATTATAATATTAAGTTATAGTTATAGTTTCAGTACTTCTTGTATTGTAAAAAAAAACAAACATGCAGTAATCTGTATCAGATTTACAACCAAAATTACTCGAACAAAAGATCTTTGAGCCTTGACAGCAAATCTGAGAAACAGTGACGGTGTTTGAACATCGATGTAACACCTTGTACCCGTGTGATCAGATGGTGAAGGCCATTCAGGTTCTCAGGATTCACCTGCTGGAGCTGGAGAAGGTCAGCGAACTGTGTAAAGACTTCTGTAGCCGATACATCTCCTGCCTGAGGAGCAAGATGAACAGCGAGACGCTGCTGAGTATAGAAACAGATGGCCCTTACTCTCCTCTGCACGCACAGGTAAGCTTGTCTTGTTGCCTTCTCGTTTATTACTGCCACTTTTCTTTTTTCTGTTAGGCACCAACCTAGAATCTAAGGATCTGGTGTTGCACTTGTTTGTAGTGTGCAGTGAGGTTGCTCTCATAATTTCAGGAACACTTAGATTTATGGCATTTGGCAGATGCTCTTATTCAGAGCGACATTTTATACAACTGAGCAGTTTGAGGATTAAGGGCTTTGCTCAGTGGTCCAGTAGTGTCAGTTTGGCAGACCTGGCATTTGAGTTCACGACCTTCTGATTGTTTGTCCAAACCCTTAACCACTAAGCTACTACATCCTCACAAGTGTTACTCATGGGTTGGGTTTGCAGCAGTGTTTATGGGTGTATAACTAATATTTCTAACAGAAACACTGCAGAAATTCTTTGATTTTTTGAATCATACTGAATTCATGATCTTCAGTGTGCTAGTAACATCCTACAACTTTCTAACCTGAATGTTTTTTTTAGTGTCTGTGTCACTTTTAACACAACCACTGTCATTATAATTCATGAAAGTGAAGCAGTTTGAATATTTTCCGAATCCACTGTAAGTTCAGTCAAAATAGGGAACAATGTCAGAGTATGATGAAGTTAACTGTCATGACTGTTATTTATATTGCTGTAAAAGTTGTCACGTTAGTTAAAACAATTGTATTGAGTCGATTGGCGGAGTTCTTTAAAATGCACTCGATACACAGGTTGTTAATGTTCTTCATTTTATTTATATTGGAGAATCCTGCCAAGCTTACAGTATAATACAGTGATGCAACTATAAGGGGTGTGTATGTGTGTGTGCGCGTGTGTGTGCTCACGCATGTGTGTTTATTTAGGCGTGCACTGTATTTGCCAAAATATTTGCATGTCCTTGATCCCGGAACTTCGTTTCTTACCGTTGATCTTACTGTTGGTCTTTTAAGCCACGTTCACACTGCAAGTCTTAATGCTCAATTCGGATATTTTGCTCTGATCTGATTTTTTTGTTTGGCTGTTCACATTACCTTTTAAAATGTGGCCTATATCAGATACCAGTGTGAACTGTTTGCTGTTTCGAACTGACCCGCATGCGCAAACGAACAATAACAATGACGTCACACGCAGCACGCCGTTGCGCTAAAAAGTTGGCGAGGTTATGGAGGAAGTATTGTATCATCTGGTGCAAGCAAACATATCATGTAATGTTATAATGTGATGAATTCAATGCAAGCATTATGAGCTGGTTCACGTAACCACTTTATATAACACTCTTAACACACACGTTACCAGTCACGTTTGTGTCACGTTTTCGCCAGCGCAAAAAAAAAAGAAAGGTTTCGCCGGCGCAAAAAAAAAAAAAAAAAAAAAAAAAAAGGTTTCGCCGGCGCAAAATTGTGACGAATGTCGATGTAGATTGACGTAAAAGTCGCATCAAATCTGCCTTGGCTGTTCACACTGCGGCCACATTGGAAAAGATCAGATTTGGGTCTGATTCAGGACCACATATGGAAGTGAGTGTTTGGAATGTGGAATTTGGACACATATGGAATTTGAGTGTTCACACTACTCCTGAAGAAGTCTGACCTGGTCACTTGACCCCAAAAAAAATCGGATTTGGGCCACTTTTACCTACAGTGTGAACGTGGCCTTATTTACTTTTTTTTTTTACACAGGATACCCAAGGCACTGTGGTTCCTGCCTCACCTATGCAACAAGTCAACGTATCAGCAGTCAGTCAGTGTCAAATGGTTTCAGGTGCCATACCTTTATTTTTCTTACCATTACACACTTCAACTGTTCATACACACACACTGTTTACACACACCAAACACACACATGAATGAAACTGACACAAATATGAGCACATAAAAAGTAGTAATGAACATAAAAGCCTGGTCTGTATAATGGGAAAGGAGACACAATTGGTTTACAGAGTGAGCAGTCTCACTTTGTGCTGAATTCATCTAGATGTGAAGTTTAAACTCTATTTTATTAATGCTGCTTGCACACAACACTGTTTTCTTTATAAAACCTTCAAACATAACATACATTCACACAAACGGCATAACATGGACACACATGTATACAGATGTACTCATAGATTGTATTTCACCTCTGCAATGGAGTTACTGTAAAAAGTATATGCTTTCTAGACAATTGATAAAACTCTATGAAAGTTATTCCTACTTAGGGTTGTTTTCCTCTTTTGTTTATTTTTGGTTTGGTTTGTGGGCTCTGCAGGTGGTGCAGTGTACCAGCCCATCACAGTAGTCACACCCCAAGGACATGTCATGGCTCAGACCATCGCACCGAGCAAAATACACATTCAGAACTCCCAGGTGTGGACCTCACATTAGTACACAGCATACAGAGTGCTTCAAAGCAGTCACGCATCCACACAGCATTCAATCTCACACACACTCTCGAATAACACACTGCCCTGCTGTGCTTTTTCTCCAAGCATTTACAGCTGCAGATGAATCAGGATTTTGGTTTCTTCAGTAACGAAGACAGTTCTTCTAAAAACAAACGTGGAGTTCTCCCCAAACAGGCCACCAACGTCATGCGCTCATGGCTGTTCCAGCACATCGCGGTGAGTCTGTCGGTCAGACACAGCTGTTAATACTCTTCATATTATTCAAGCTGTTGGTCTACAGCTGTTGTTTTCTTGTTATCTACAGCACCCTTATCCTACTGAAGATGAGAAGAAACAGATTGCTCATCAAACCAATCTCACTCTGCTGCAGGTCAACAACTGGTATGTTACATCGTTCCACTGCCAATAGATTTCGAGCAACAGATCAGATACAGAGATATGTATATCTCTATTATAACTACATTCTCACAGATTTCTTCAGCACGTAATGTCTTTATGGTTTCTACTTTCATGCTTTTTTGTTTTGTTGATTGATTAAAAACCACCTCTGCCTCTTGGCTAAAGGTTCATTAATGCACGGAGGCGAATCCTGCAGCCGATGTTAGACGCCAGCTCTACAGAGATGCCCAAAACCAAGAAGAAGACTCCACAGGCCCGCCCTCTACAGCGCTTCTGGCCCGATTCAATCGCTTCCTCCCAGTCACAGTTCAACATGGACGAAGGTACAGACTGTGAATAAAATCCCATTTTAGCAACCGTAACAGAAAAGAAAGACAGATACTCAGACGTTTTACCCATGTTTGGTTTGGGAGCAGTCTGTATTTTTGCGCATTTTTAATTTCTGATTCACAATGAAGCTTTTAATGTTCAGTATAAAATGACTAAAATATTATTATTATTATTATTAATATTATTAGTCTATAGCATGTATTTTGTAGAAATTTCATATACTTAATGTATCCTGCTATAACCACACACTAATGTAATGTAATGGCTGTTCTCTCTGTGTTTTTAGTTAACATAGTTACAGTTGGGATGAGCATGGATGGCTATCAAACTCTCTCCTCGGATGGAGCTACACTCGCCATGCAGCAAGTCATGATGGGTAATAACAGCAAGGAGGATACAGATGTCAGTGAGGATGAGGATGATGATACACCTCTGTCTTCAACTAACATGGCTGATCTGGGCCTGATTGACTGACTCTTTCTCTCTCTCTCTCATGCTCTCTCTCATGCTCTCTCTCTCTCTCTCTCTCTCTCTCATGCTCTCTCTCTTATGCTCTCTCTCCCTCTCTTACACACACAAAAGGCTTGACATGGAGCTGTCTTTGGCAATTCTGATACTCTTGCACTACTAAGAGGATCTCAAAAATATCCCTTAAAGTACTGTACACACTGTACAGACACACTGTACACACACAGTTGACAGAGAGCATTACATTACAGACAGGTGTGCTAATTTATGAGATGTTTTTTTGCTTAGACATTTAGGTAAGTGCACTTTTTTTGATAAACTCCAAAATGGCAGAAAAAAAAAAGGGAAAACGAAAATGTTTGAAAGTTTTTAGATTTTGTTACACAATTTGCTTTTCTATGATAACTCCTGGATGCCAACATTTTTTGCGAGTTTGTGCTTGTGATGGTGTGATTGTGATTTTTTTTCCCTGCATGCTGGTGTTTTTCTGCTGTCCTCATTCTCTCTCACAACCATGCCACAACCATGCCACTAGAGCAAAAAAAATGAGAGATGCATATTTTTATATATTAAGAGCAAAATGTTTATTTCTTTTTTTCTTGGTTTGTTTTAATGTTTTATAATATTTATGTACAAAAAAACATGATAGTTAGTTGCCCAGTTTTCAGGGCTTTGTAACATTTTATAAGAAAACAAAACAAAAAAAAAATACAGAATTTAAAACTTTTGCAAACATACATTAGCTCCAAAACTATGCCTTACATTGTTCCTTCGTAAAATGAACCGAAGCACATGCCTTGTTGAGTAACTGATGAGTGGCTCCGTCTGTTCCAGCGGTGTTAGCTGTAAAGATGGCTATTTGTTATACTCACTAAAAGTAGTTAGTATCAAGCCTCAAGCTACAATTAGATGTGTGGTTATCACTTTTGCTGCACTGTACTTTTTTCTCTGTATAAATATCTCGTCTGATTAATAAATTTCAGTATGCTGAGTGAACGAGATATGCAGAGCATGCAATCCCCCTGGAATAACAGTGAGCTGCTGATCTAAATCTCATGGGTTTACAGATAAAATTAATAAACTGAAATACAATTTATAAAACTCTCAAAATGTTACTTATAAGCATTAAAAACATTAGTGTGTTCAACAATTCTGTATGTCTTTCTCTTTATTATTAAACCCTTGTGTGATGCAATCCTAAATGGATTTCAGTTGCAGTCTATCTATAGCGGTGTGAAAGTGTTGGTCCCCTTCCTGGTTTTGTATTTTTTGCACTAACATTTCAGATCAAACTAATTTAAATATTAGTCAAAGATAAGTTTTTAAATAAAGGCTTTTATTATTAAGAGAAAAGGAAATCCAAACCTACATGGCCCTGTGTGAAAAAGTGCTTGCCACCTAAACCTAATAACTAGTTGGGCCTCCCTTAGCAGCAAGAACTGTAATCAAGCATTTGCAATAACTTGCAAGGAGTCTGTTACAGCGCTGTGGAGGAATTTTGGTCCACTCATCATTGCAGAATTGTTGGAATTCAGCCACATTGGAGGGTTTTCGAGCATAAACCACCTTTTTAAGGTCATGCCACAGCATCTCAATAGGATTCAGGTCAGGACTTTGACTTGGCCACTCCAAAGTCTTCATTTTGTTTTTCTTCAGCCATTCAGAGGTGGACTTGCTGGTGTGTTTTGGATCATTGTCCTGCTTCAGAACCCAAGTTCGCTTCAACTTGAGGTCAAGAACAGATGGCCTCACATTGTCCTACAGGATTTTGTGGTAGACAGCAGAATTCATGGTTCCATTAACCAAAGCAAGTCTTCCAGGTCCTGAAGCAGCAAAACAGCCCCAGACCATCACACTACCACCACCATATTTTACCGTTGGTATGATGTTCTTTTTCTAAAATGCAGTGTTACTTTTAAGCCAGATGTAACAGGACACACACCATCCAAAATGCATCTATTGTCAGTCCACAGAGTATTTTCCCAAAAGAATTGGCAAGACAAGCTGAGACAAGCTTTAATATTCTTTTTGCTCAGCAGCGGTTTTTGTCTTGGAACATTGCCATGCAGGCCATTTTTGCCCAGTCTCTTTCTTATGGTGGGGTCATGTACACTGACCTTAACTGAGGCAAGTGAGGCCTGCAGTTCTTTAGATGTTGTGGGGTCTTTTGTGAAATCTTGGATGAGTCAGTCATCGCTGTGCTCTGCCTTTGGGTAATTTTGGTCAGCCGGCCACTCCTGGGAAGTTTCACCACTGTTTCATGTTTTTGCCATTTGTGGATAATGGCTCTCACTGTGGTTTGCTGGAGTCTCAAACGTTTAGAAATGGCTTTATAACCTTTTTCAGACTAACAGATCTCATTTACTTTCTTTCTCATTTGTTCCTGAATTTCTTTGGATCTCGGCATAATGTGTAGCTTTTGAGGATCTTGTGGTCTACTTCACGGCACAGTCAGGTCTTATTTAAGTGATTTCTTGATTATGAACAGGTGTGACAGTAATCAGTCCTGGGTGTGGCTAGAGAAATTGAACTCAGGTGTGATAAACCACAGTTAAGTTATGTTTTTGTGTGTGTTTGTGTGAGAGAGAGAGAGATACTTTTTCACACAGGGCATGTGGGTTTGGATTTTGTTTTTCCATAATAATAAAAACCTTCCTTTAAAAACTGCATTTTGTGTTTACTTGTGTTATCTTTGGCTAATATTTAAATTTGTTTGATGATCTGAAACATTAATGTGTGAAAAACGTGCAAAAAAATAAAAAATCAGGAAGGGGCCCAACACTTTTTCACACCACTTTATCTATCTAGCTATCTAGCTAGCTAGCCACTAGTGACATAACATAACTTGCTTATTCTTTCCTTTTTTTTTAAACAACTGAATGACATTTTGTTGAGTTGTCGAGTTGTGTGCAAGAAGATAATGCAATTTCCCCAAACTATAAAAGTAGTTCTAATGTCTAAATGTTTTCAGTACACTGAGCAATCTATTCATCCATAAATATTCAATACAAGTCCCCCTCTCTAGAGAAAGTTGTTCTTTTGGGCCTTTGTGACTCTGTGATGTGTAGAGTCATTAGTGTGTATCTTAAAGAAAAAAGAAAGTTTATTTCTAATATGAGTGAAGAAATGCAAGCTCTGTAACGTTGCAAAATTTCACTGTAGTATTTCTGTTCATTTAGATTAACCTTCTGGATGTTGTAAGCTTTTAGTTTAGATCTCTCTGGGTAATGTCATTCAGTCGTATGTGATTATGAAGCCTGTAGCAGCCTGGATCACATTCCAGCATCAATAACACTGTTTATAGTAACGTATTTAACTGAGCTGTGCAGGATGAAAAACCGAGTGCACCATGGACTCATTTCATGTTTAAAAAAATTATTATTATAATAAAAAACTTGTCGGATTTGTCAGTTGTCTGAGCTGATTGGAGGTGGGTTCAGCGTTTCTTCTCTCTGCAAGAAAATAAAGATGTCATATATTATGGTTATTTTACACACAGTAGCGTTCTTGTGACTGTGAGGTGAATTGCAGCCGCAGTGAATACTGTACATTAACAAATGTACAGTGAAACGAGTTGAATGAACATCAATGAAACCTGCTCCTGAATACTTTGTGTTTGAACTGCAGGAGCCTTGTGTGTTGTAAGCAGTTATGTTCTAGCTGATGTTTATGCTGCTTAATAAATTACCTAATGAACACAGTACCTGCAAAACTTATTATTATTATTGTATTTATTTATTTCTAATTTATTTAAATTTTTTACACTTCTCAGAGATGAACACTACATAAGCAATCGTAATTTTTATATATTTCAGATAATACAGAAAGGAATCTCTCCCTCTTGCCATTTCTTATTAATAAATAATAATAATAATAAAAACAACAACAACAACAATAGTAATATTATTATTATTATTATTATTATTATTATTATTATTAATAATAATAATAATAATAATAATAATAATAATAATAATAATAATAATAATAATAATAAAACAACTCCCACCCTGAATCCTGGCCCATTTGAATTAAAAACTACACCAAAATCACATTATTGTAAGGTTGTACAACAAAGCACCCATTTCTGCAGAACATGAAGGCCTGTAAAATGTGAAAGAAAAGGTTGTCATTTCTGAAATAACTTGCCAGTGTTACTGGCTGTGCAGTTAATTTTACTTGTGAGAAGGAGGTTATATATTAATTTCTGTGTGTCTAGAGCTGTTGTATGATCATCATGGGTATCAGCATACTTTTCTCAGTCACTCTTGCTCATGCATTGTTTCTTAACTGACCTCCATTTGTTTATGAATCCAGGTGAGGGCTTGTGTGATGCGTGTATAAACCCCGGGTTTGTTTCTCTCTGCACAACCCTGACCCCAACTCGTCGCTCCCACCAGCTTCCACACAGACGAGACCTCACAGGCCAGAGGACCTCCACTGTCCCCCTATAAGACATTTACATTTATACATTACTTAGATAAATGTATACCATATATAGTAGAATATCTCTAGAACTATATATAAACTCTTCCTGTGTATTATATATTCTGTATAAATGGTATAATATATAACTATATAGAGAGAATTAATTTGATTAAAAATCTATTAACTTTTTAAAAATCCCATTTACAGCATTTTTTGTAGAATACGAAAGTGTCTTCTTTTCACTCATAGAAAATGTGTTTTGTCCGCTTTAGTACTTAGACTGTGATACACACCTCACCGCCTTGCACTTGTTTCTATCACACATAATTCGGTTTCAATGTAATTACTGAATATATGCAACTATAAGAAGAGTTACGTTCAGAAATACACAAGATGTCACATGCTTTTACTCCACTCTGGTCTCAGTTCACATTTCAGAAGTACATCTTAAAGCAGAAACATGTTTACAGTATAAAGCCCCTCTTGTTTTCTAGATAAATGTCTTAAGGAAGCTTTAAATCATGAAATTGCCTGGCAGGAGTCAGTTCCCCCTTCTAGGTATCCTGCGCAAATCATGCCAGGTGAGATGTAGCCCTGATAGACTTCAGGCTGACTGCAGGCTTTGGTGGAGATCAGCGGCACCCTCGCAGAATGCAGAGACACACTCGCTTCACCTGAGCACAGCAAACAATGGATTACATTGTGAATCAGATTCAGTACTAATACTTTGCTACATTATAGTAGGAGCAGGAAAGCCAAATAAAGCTCTGAGCTCATTTCAGCACAATGCAAATCTAAAATTGAATTCAAACTTGGTTCAATCCTCAAGCTGGAAAAGCAAACCCTGGAAGATGCAACTGGGAGATTATTTAAGTTTAGAAAACTTGGCTCAAATCAGTAATTTTGTTCAGCACTTTTATATTAAGCTAATTTAGGATTTACATAGTTGTGTAGTTTTTTTTAACAATGATATTAACTAGTTCTATTCTAGTTTAAGAGAATTGGATAATGTGACCATGACATCGCTTAAAGCTAGTTCTGACCCTATTTATTTAATATCAAATGACAAATTGATAAACATGGTAATTAGTTAGACTACAAAAAATGCAGATTTCAATTTACATTATCACAAATTCTGTATAAATAGCAAAGGAGAGAAGCATTGTAGCGCAGTGGTAAGGATGTTGGCCAACTTATCAGAAGGTGTGTTCAAATCCAACCATGGCCAAGCTGTTACCCCTTGATCAAGATCCTTTGTATAAATAAGATGTACGTATGTAAGCTGCTCTGGGTGATGGTGTCTTCCAAATGCCATAAAAATGACTTCCAGTAAGGATTTTATGATAAATACAAAATTTAGACACTTACTCATTATCCTGCATCTCCAGACTTACCTCCATCCTCTGTGGCTCCCCATCCTGAGATCCAGCATATCTTCCCATCCTCAAACTCTTCTCTAAAGTTTGGCAGGCAGATGGGCTCAATGTAGCCTGCGGCAGAGAAGACTTCAATAAGCATCAAATGATGGCAAACACATCCACAAATAAAAGAAAAATTCTCTACATATCACTTTAAATGTCTTGACATTTCCCCATTGAGATCATTTTTAATAAAGGTTACCATTGAAAGTGAGTGGCTGGGACAGTTTCAGCAGAGCGATGTCGTAGTCCAGCCCTTTAGGTCTGTAGCGGCCATGATAAATAATTTTCTCCACAGTGAGATACTTTGCTCCAGTGGCTGGCTGCTCTGTGAGTCCAGCGAGAACTGTCCACAGCGGAGGGTACGCAAAGCTAAGAAAGAAAAACAAGACAAACATAGTCTCAAGAACAGGTTATTATTTTACATGCTATAATAAAAGAGCCAAATCATTTTTTTAGTTACTGGTGTGAATATTATGTTTAGATGAAAGCACAGGCATAGCAATTAAACTGTACAATAATTATTATTTAAATTAAAGTCCTCACAAGGATAGTAAGATTGTGTGTGTGTGTGTGTGTGTGTGTGTGTGTGTGTGTGTGTGTGTGTGTGCACACTTACCCATACACACAGTGTGCGGCTGTTAATATCCACTGTGTTTCTACAATAGATCCTCCACACAGGTGCTCATTCTGGAATTGAAGACTCACCTGCCAAGGAAACTGGCCTTCCCGAGACAGGTTACCCCCCACGATACGTGCACTATACTGGGGTCGGAAACCACACTCTACACACAGACACACAGGCAGAGACAATGCTCTGGCAAAATGTAATAATAAAATGTAATATGTTTAACTGATAAATATTTTCTCTCAATATTCCAAGTATTAAAAGTACTATCTACTACACAGAAAAACTGGCATTTTATATATAGCTAAATTGCATGCTGGAAATTTGAGTTTGAATTTTTAGTCTACAGTGGATTTCTCAATGTCATTAAACTTCACTGAAAAATGGTGAATGAGTAAAAAAGCATAAAAAAAAAAACCCTGCCTGTTATCCATTTTCTTACAGATTGTAAAACATCTCAGGGAGTTTTTCCTTGCCACCATTGCCGCATTAGGCCTCATAAATATAAATAAACATAAATGTTATCTTAAACTTTGTAATTTTTATTCGGAATATTTATATTTCTATAAAGCTGCTTTGAAACAATTGTTTCTTAAAAGCACTATATATATATATTATACTATATACACAGTTCAATTCAATTCTATGCACACACACACACACATATATATACATATATATATATATATATATATATATATATATATATATATATATATATATATATATATATATACATATATATATACATATATGTGTGTGTGTATATAGAATTGAATTGAACTGACTTAAATGCAGCTGGAAAACAGCATGGCAGACAACTGCTAACGTCTTGCATTTTTTACCAATGTTCACAAAAAACAACCTGAGCTGAAAGCTGTCTATTCATCACAAATAAATTTCACTTGATAAATTTAACTTCCTTTCCACTTTGTTAGACCTGTTTTTGAACTTCTCTTTTTATCGTGTTTTTTGTACATATTAGACATTTGCCTGAATATTTTACCATAATTCAGCATCAACAGTGAACAGATTTTGGACACATTTACACTTGGACACATTGATTTTTGCTGCTGTTATATTAAACTTTGTAAAAACAGCCACTTGTTTCAAGATTCATTACAAAGATCTGCTGTAACAGGTTTTCTATGACTTAATACACTTACCCAAGCACCTTAAAGTTATGATCTTTCCTGATCTGCATTCAGTTTTACTAAAAACAAAAAATAACATGTTAGAAAAACAGCATGTTATCAACATTAAAACATTTTAATAAAAATTACATCATGCATGTTTTCTGTTTATTTAATCTTTTTTAATGTCCATGAAACAAGTTCCTGGTATCACTTGCTACAGCACCCATAAACAGTTGTTCCATCAAAAAAAAACTTCTCTTGAAGTTAATAACAAAACTATGTAGCTCAAGTCAAGTCAAGTCAAGAAGCTTTTATTTTCATTTCAACCATATATAGGTGACACAGGACATGGTGAAATGAGACAACTTTTCTCCAGGACCATAGTGCTACATAGAACAAAGAGAGATAAACAGAACAACACAGCGCTGAATACTTAAATAATTTAGTCCTAGCCACATAAAGTGCATCTGTGCAACCTGGTGCAAACAAACAATAAAATATGAAATATGCCAATGGATCTTTGAGACAAAGTTCAAATGATTCAAAGGATTCTGTACACGGAATTCTTTGTTAATCTTAATTGAGGTTGTAGAATCTCCCAGATTCTTCTGTTCACTTCTTGTTCCAGTGGTTTTGGTGAGTTCTCTTCTTATCTGTCTCTCCTGGCTGGCTCGCCAAATCGTTAGATTTTCCTTGAATTTGGCTGCACGGTCGTTGGGTGGCTTGACAATGTACTAGAATGCTTCTATAATACGTAAAATACATAGAAGGGTCATCCTGTGTATTGATCAGTTGATTGCTTTACAGACAGGCCATTATGTAAATTACAGGTGGGGCACAGGAACATCAAGGTCTTGCGAGCCAAGATGGTGTAATTCCCAAACTAGACAGTTATCCAGCTGCTCAGGATGCTCTCAATGGTCCCTCTGTAGAACGTAGTCAGGATGGGGGGAGGGAGATGTGCTTTCCTTAGCCTTCATAAGAAGTAGAGATCCTGCTGGGCTTTCTTGGTGATGAAGCTGGTGTTAAGTGACCAGGTGAGGTTCTCTGCCAGATGAACACCAAGGAATTTGGTGCTCTTGACAATCTCTACAGAGGATCCATCAATGTTCAGCCGTGCTCTTCTGAGGTCTCCTGAGAAGACAGGGTGTTGGCTCTACACCAGACAGTTAGCAGTTGCACCTCCTCTCTGTATGCTGTCTCGTCGTTCTTGCTAATGAGATCCACCATGGTTGTGTCATCGGCAATCTTGATGGTATAGTTCGTTCTGTGCACTGTTGCACAGTCGTAAGTCAGCAAGGTGAACGGCAGTGTGCTGAGCACGCACCACTGAAGGGCTTCAGTGCTCAGTGTGGTGGTCCTGGAGATGCGGTTACCGATCCGGGCTGACTGAGGTCACTCAGTCAGTAAGTCTCAGCTTCTCAATCAGGTGCTGAAGGATGATTGTGTTGAATGCTGAACTAAAGTCTATGAACAGCATTCGTACGCAAGTGTCCTTATTGTCAAGCTGGGTGAGGGCTAAATAAAGGGCCGTGGCAATGGCATAGTTTGGACAATATGCAAACTACAGGGGGTCCAGTGAGGGTGGTAAATGGGTGTGCTGCTGAAGTCTAGAGTCTAGAGTTTGTCATGTTAGAGAGAAACTGTGAATTGCAAGTCCTCTATCCTCAAATCAAGTCAAGTGAAGAATTTATTTAAACCTTATATAACATATATAACTGTGTATTATACAGTGAAATGAAACAATGTTGAATGTGAAAGTAGTTGCTAACATACTATAAAATCGTTAATGTTTTGAAATGGGCACATCATGGTGCTGCTGAAGTCTAGAGACTTAGTCTTCAAAGCAGGGGACAGGGTGGCCCTAAGAACAGCGGCAAGTTTAGGACAGCAGAGACACCCGGCACATGTGGCCTGGCATCCAGATGATCAAAAACTACAAGACAGCTTCACCTGCCTATGACAGTGGCGCCTCCCTACCAGATGCACTGAATGACATCTATACACGGTTTGAGGTGCAGAACAATGTAGCGGCAATGAAGACCATCCCAGAGTTAACCCAAGGAAGTCTGCTGGACCAGAAAACATTCCTGGCAGGGTGACAATGTGCGAAACAGCTAGTGGTTGTCTTCACTGACATATTCAACATTTCCCTGAGCACCTGCCAAAGAATTCTACATTTTTCTGACATAGTAATGAAGTGCTTTGAGACGCTCAACATGAGGCACACCAAGGCCCAGCTACCACCTTCACTGGACCCCCTGCAATTTTTTTTGTATTGTCCAAACCGGTCCACAGACCCTTCATCTGGCTCTCACCCACCTAGTTACTCAACACCACCTACATCACCAAGAAAGCTCACCTGCTTCTCTACTTCTTACAAAGGCTGAGGAAAGCACATCTCCCTCCCCCATCCTGACTATGTTCTACAGAAAGGATTGCACCATCTCAGATCGCAAAACCTTGCAGGGGATACTGAGGACAGCTGAGATGATCATTATAGTGTCTCTTGCTTCTATCACAGACAATTACACCACACGCCGCATCTGAAAAAAGCCAAGAGCACTGTTGATGAAACCACACACCCCTCACTCTTCACCTTCCTGCCATCTGGAAAAAGGTACCAAAGCATTCAAGCTCTCACAATCAGACTGTGTAGCAGTTTCTTTCCACAAGTCATCAGACACCTCAACAACTGAACTGAACTGTACCAGGCACAATACACACACACATACACACAGGCAACTGTGTGGACTACACTGATCTGCAACAAATAAACACTCATCCGATATAAATCCCTGTCAACAGCACCACCCATGTCAAACTGTTTACATGCTGTTTTTGCACATTGTTTTTGCTCTTTGCACATGTTGTCTTGTACATACAGTAAATTGCTGTGTTGCACAACTCATTACAATGTCATTGAATATGCAGTATGTATATACTCTGGTCTCTGGACTCTGGTCAGAGCTGCTTCTGTGTATTTTCTTGTAGTGTTTTGTATTGTTTATTTGCACTGTCTTTTGTCTTGCACTGTTTACACTAGACTGCAAAGATGTACTTTATGTGGCTAGGACTACTTATGTTAACACCATGGCCCTGGAGAAACGTTGTCTCATTTCACTATGTACTATACTATAGACAATTAGCTTATTAACTTGACATTAATTTAAACCTGTAATTTTGTCTTGCTCTTAGATAAAAATAAATCCCTTCCAAAACTGATCAGAATCAAGAATTGAGAATTGAGATCATAATAAAGAATCACAAAGACAAAAAATGTAGTGTTGGGTATAGAATAATGGCTTGATGTGTGTGTGTGTGTGTGTGTGTGTGTGTGTGTGTGTGTGTGTGTGTGTGTGTGTGCGTGTGCGTGTGTGGTGATGGAATCCTGCCAAAATGCATTTTTAATGTAGTGAGAAAGTGCTACGTTTTAAATTACATGTTGAAGCAATGTGAACCCACAGAAAGCACATAGAATTTAAGTCTTTAAAGCGTTGGAGGTTAGAAACTTTCTAAATGGTGCTAAGGTACTATTTACAGTCTCATAATAGTTTAATGTTAGTTATGTCTCTTTTGTTCTGTTTTATTTATAGTACAGAGGGTTGTGTAATAGTTGTAAAGTATTCAAATTTCCGTCTTGAATTTCTCCATATTTTGTGGTGTTAGAAGATGGAAATGAAATGGACTTAATTAGAATAATACACCATGAACCTACACAAAATATTTTAGATTACTGAAGTGGGATTTCATTCATTCATTTTCTACTGCTTATCCGAACTACCTCGGGTCACGGGGAGCCTGTGCCTATCTCAGGCGTCATCAGGCATCAAGGCAGGATACAGCCTGGACGGAGTGCCAACACATCGCAGGGCACACACACACACTCTCATTCACTCACGCAATCACACATTACGGACAATTTTCCAGAGATGCCAATCAACCTACCATGCATGTCTTTGGACCGGTGGAGGAAATCGGAGTACCCGGAGGAAACCCCCGAGGCACAGGGAGAACATGCAAACTCCACACACACAAGGCGGAGGTGGGATTCGAACCCCCAACCCTGGAGGTGTGAGGCGAACATGCTAACCACTAATTTATTCTACATAGAGTTACAGGTGGCCTGCAATCTCCCAGGGACTCCCATGGATTAGGGTGCCAACCTGTCACAGGACACAATAATGCATTTCATTTGACTAAGGGAAGAAACCAGAGTTCCCAGAGGAAATCTCCAAAGAACAGGGGAAACTGCCAACTTCTCTTTTCTGGTACCATGGTGGTGGAATGAACTTTCCCTGGATGTCAACAACTGACTTACTGGCAGCCTTCAAACTACAGCTAAAGACCTACCTCATCCCGAAATATTTAAACTAGCACTTTAAAAACTAAAAACAACATTATCTGTGCTTTTCTTTCTATATTACCCCTAAACACTATTTAGACTCATGGTATTCTTAGTCCTTGACATAGTAAAACAATATTTATGTATTTATTGATAGAGACTTCAGAAACAGTTCTGTAAGTCACTCTGGAAAAGAACATCTGCCAAATGCTGGAAATGTATTCTTTTAGTTTCTTATGACCAGGACAATTCCTGTACATGGTCTGGATTCATCTGTGGAAATTTGTGTTAGACAGGGATACAACTGCCCCCAGATTGTTTGTCACATTATAACAACAATAATAACTTATCGTCTTCATCATCATCTTCATCAACAACAACACATCCGTGCAGAGTAGTCAATACTGTTTCACACCTCAGGCTGGTCGTATTGTGTATCTTGATTGGATACAGGGGATTCTGCTGGCTCAGATTGATGGACACCAGATTATCCTGAAGGTCTTGTTCAATCGAGGTGAGAGGGAGGGAACCAGACTCCACATAACTATAAAGGGAAGGAAAGGTAGGAATCACAAGAAGTTAGGCTCTTGTTGAAATAAGGTTTCTTAGCTAAAAATAGTATTGTCAAACAATACATAGGACATCTGGGTCACATTTCCTTGGTGAAAACTCAGAAAAAAAATCAGAAATTCCTTGGGAGATGTGACAGCTCCATTATTTAAAATCCATATGGAAACCATAGGATCCTGTTTACACCTGGATGTGCATCCATCTTGAGTGGCACAATGATATCAAGATGATTATCCATGGAATAAATGCATAAAACTAAGCATTTTTGAAACACAGCAAAATGCAGAATTGATCAAGGTAGGCCAATAATTGATCAAAGGAGGCAGCACGCTGTAATTCCATCCATCCTAATTTATTCTACATAGAGTTAAAGGTGGCCTGCAATCTCCCAGGGAGTCCCTTGTATAAGGGTGCCAACCTGTCACAGGGTGCAATCAGGTGGGAGTTTTGCATGTTATCTATCTATGTTATCTATGTTATCTTAACTATATCTGTTGGATATATAGTGCCTCTCCTTTCAATCAAAGTGACATTAATCAATTGTTTATTAGAGGATAGTCCTGACATGGTTCAACTACCCTGTAAAATTGTATTAGAAGCAGTATGAAACGATGCAGTGAATTTCTTTGTCTTTAAGAAAGCTCATGCTGGCCTTTGTCTAGCTGTTGTGTAATAGATAATAGCTAGCTTGTGGTCACCTGCTTTCCACCACTGCCACAGCATAATACCCCAAAGATTTTTATTGCTTAGAGTGTTTGATAGTTTTACCTAGAGTATCCCAGCTGTTTACAGGCAGAGAAGCCCAGATCAGAGTCCCACTTTTCTGAACACACAGTGCGCCAGACTCCACCACTTAACACCTGCAGCACTGAACTCTTCCCACTCACACGCACTATACAGCAGAGTAGAAATGAGCTGTATTAGGTGCAGCATCTTATTGTATATTGATTTGTCACTGAGAGCAGCACTGTACACACCACAGCTGAGCTCGTCCTCCCCATGTTCACAGTCCGCGTGTCCATCACATTGTGCAGAGATGCTGACACAGAGCGAGGAGCTGCACCGGAACTTGCCTCTACAGCTCATCCCCACTGTGACAAGAGAAAAATGAAAATGGAGATGAAAGACATATTAGATCAGTTTACCTGAACACTGTAAACATACACCACCTAAGTACTTCTGCTGTAATTATACAGACTGTGATTATCCAAGGATTCTCATTCAAAATACATGCTTAATGAACATTTAAATAAATGAACAAACAATACTGATCAACAAAGACAGGCCCACTTTTACAGGACTCAATAAATGCCTAATGAATCATCTAGGATAAAGTTATTGCATTATTTACTGCCATTTATACATCACCAGTTAGACAGTACAGATATCTGACACCACAGAATTTAATGGAACTGTTCAACCATAGTTCCACTTTTAGATCAGTGGCCACCGGGTTGTGCAATATAATCATAGCTGTTAATTATTCACGCCAGCAGTGGCCAGCAGGTGCTGCTGGACAGGTTGTAGACTCCCACACTCACCTCCCAGACCAATGCCAAGGACAAAGGTAACAGTGAGCAGCACGCAGACTCCAATTAAAAGCTCCATTCTTCGTGCAAATAAACGACCCCTGAGAGATTTGTTTTCTGCTTGGTTTCCTTTGGGGGTTGCAGAATAAATAGGTAAAGAAGAAACATTACTATGAAAATATAGATATTTTACAACATGCTTCTCCTACACTCAACACAGTTTAAATAAATAAATCTTAAACCACTGTATGATTTTTGGCTTGTCTGATATAGAAAATCTTATGAGAAACTTTCAATATGAAAGCAAAGAACCCTAATCTCTCTACTAAAACATATGATTAAAAGAAATGTTATCATTAGATATGATACAAAATGATATTGTTGTTGGTGTTGATATGATATATGATATATATGATATTGTTTTTAGTGTTGATATATGACCCTAATTTTCAGAGGTTTATGATGTTTTTTATCTTGGTTAAGCCCCACATGACCCACAATTTTTTTTTTCGCTGCATCAAACTTAAAAGGTAACAGCAACAATCATGAATCTATTATTGTAATGAGTCTGTCTGTGTTCTGCCCTGTTTCTGTCTGCTGGTCTGCCTTGCTGTTAATTGTTTGCTCCGCCCACTCATTTGTTACCATGGACACTAATTGCACTCCATCTCTCCCCCAGTTATGTTGTCTTAGTCACTGATTGTCTCTGCTTGGTGATTGGTTCCTGTTTGTTATATCTACACTGTTTGTTCACTTCCCTGGTGTTGGTTGTTGTTGGATGTTTGTGTCTATGTTCCTGTTTCCCGTTTGCTCAGTGTTCTGCCCTGTTTTGCCTGCCCGTCTGTTTGCCTGTTTCTTGCTTTGGTTTAATAAAAGATTGAACTGCATTTGGATCCTCACTCGCCTTTGCCTCACTGAGACAATTATCATAGATCATTGGTTTTTAATCTTTTTTTAAAAAGATTAAAAAGTGTGACCTACTCTTAAGAATGGAATATTTTTTTAAACCCCACACATCACTTCAATTGGTAGATGGATAAAGATGTATAAAATGTCAGTCTACTCAGTGGGATAGGGTTGGGCTTGGATCAAAAATGCAAAGTGGAATAGTTGCTAGAAACTAGTTGCTAAGCCAATGTGACAGTTAATTAGTTATATCATGTTGCCAGTAGGTGGTACCATGAGGAGAGCATTTTATACACTTATTTATAATAAACATTTTTCCACATCCCCCTACTACCCTCAGGCATTATAAACTGATTATAAATCAGTTAGTATATATAAAAGACAGGCAACTTGTATGCAAAAATAATTTTAAAGAAAAATAGATCTTTGTGTCATCATCGTTTGCAAATTAACAGTCAGCCTATCACAGATCCTGAACAGTTAGTCACATATCAGAGGCTAATAAATTGAACTGGATCGAGTCATTAAAGATTCAGTGGTATCACTGAGCTACTATGTATAAAACGAGATACATTTATTTAAATTGAAAATAGAACATATCATAGTGGATTCAGTGGTGTTGAGTATTTCATTGTTACATTATGAATCAAAATTCATAATTCACATTGCATGATGTGGCAGCAAGAGTTTTTTTAACCCTGCAAGGAAGACGTTTTGGACATTTAGGTGAATAAAAGAAAAAAAAAACATTAAAAAAAGTAATAAAAAAATAAATAAAAACATTACTGATATTAAGGTTATGGTTAAGCAGTGTGTGTGTGTGTGTGTGTGTGTGTGTGTGTGTGTGAGTGTGTGTGTGTGCTCTATTAGAAAAAGAGGTAAGGGTATTTCATCTTGTCCAATAAAGGGCAACCTTTACGATTCATATATCAGACCTCCAAAAAAGATATGTCCCTATCAGAGCTCCCAGGGGGCCATTTTTAGCAAGCTAAAGGTATCAGAATTTGTATTTCTTTGGGTTTCAGTTTTAGTGTCCAAAGAGATATGAATATGAATATTTACAAAAAAACAGGGTAAGAAACTTTCTTTCTTTCTTTCTTTCTTTCTTTCCATAATATCCAACTTGTCCCACTGACTAACTCAAATCACGTGATTCCTTCCTTATGATTTTTCTTACCTGACAAGAAGGGCTGGACTTTAGTAACAAGTATTCCTGGACTTGGACATTGTGCTTGGACATTGTTGGTAGCTTCTGTCTGACAGCCTGTCTGCTCTACAGTCTCAGAGCCTGGGTTATTTGTGCTGTTTTCTGCTGACATGCTCACATTGTGGCTCTCAAGGGGAGGAGTGGAAGCCAGAAGATCCTGATCTCCAACAGACACCACCTCTAATTGGGCAGTTTCCATTTGCTTCGTCTCTGCAACCTGTTAAATATATAGCTATGGATTGAATGGACTTCAGTTAGTATGGATAGGAAAGGTCACGCTTGACCAGACTTTCACCTGTTCGTGGGTGACTCCACTCTCTCCTCCACCTGTTAGTGGAGCCTCTAGAATTCCCTCCTCAAGGTTGCCACTGGACGCCGCCTCTGAGTCAGCCATGAGTGCCTTCACATAGCCTTCACAAATATAAAAAGGACAATACGCTTTCAGGAAAAATATGATAGCAAATAAAAAATATCTTGAAAATGGGCAGATGCAATATGCAATATTTCCTATTTTGAGATTATTATAAAAGCTTTCACGGCTTTCAAGCTTTACATCAGACATTTTTGCATGGTATGCAATAAATAATTGCTTATTATTAGAAAAATTATCTACTTCATCATTAAATTACTCTTTCAGTCTTCCTTCTCATATCTTCTAAGGATATTTTTCCTGCATTTTTAACCTCTGGCTTGTTAATTTGGGGTAAATTTATAAATGTAAAATGTATCTGCAAAATATATATATTTCTTTAAAGCTTCTTTGCGACAATGCCCAATGTTAAAAGCAGTATATATATATATATATATATATATATATATATATATATATATATATATATATATATATATATATATATATATATATATACGTATATATATATATATATATATATATATATATATATATATATATATATATATATATATATATATATATATATATATACGTATATATATATATACGTATATATATATATATATATATATATATATATATATATATATATATATATATATATATATATATATATACTGCTTTTAACATTGGGCATTGTCGCAAAGAAGCTTTAAAGAAATATATATATATATATATATATATATATATATATATATATATATATATATATATATATATACTGCTTTTAACATTGGGCATTGTCGCAAAGAAGCTTTAAAGAAATATATATATTTACATTAAACCAAATAATTACATTAAACCAAATACCTTATTGTCAAAGCTATTTCTAGACATTTTTACTCATTTCAATTAGATTAGAATTAATTAGATTATATATATATATATATATATATATATATATATATATATATATGTATATTAGTGTATGTATATATATATACATATACATATACATATATATATATATATATATATATATATATATATATATATATATATATATATAATCTAATTAATTCTAATCTAATTGAAATGAGTAAAAATGTCTAGAAATAGCTTTGACAATAAGGTATTTGGTTTAATGTAATCCTAATAAATATAATTCATAATATAATATTTGATATATTTGATATGATATATTTGATATGACAAGATTTAAGATATTTTCACTTTCTTAGATGCTGACATCTTAAACAATTCTTCAGTTTGTCCTTTTAAAGGTTTTTTGTAGAACCCTATATCAGGGGTTATTCCTATGTCAGTCTCAGAAATAAAAGGTATCACATTTCACTTTTCCTTGTTGCTGAGGTTGTAGCATCAAGAGCATATTATTTTGTATGTTTAGTATGTCATTCACCTTAAAACATAAATATAGTCTACCTTTCAATATTTGAACCTTAAGGAACACTGATATACCATCATTCTACAACTGCAACCCATTTAAAGAGATATAAAACCTTACACATCCATAAACTGTTTTTTTCTAAGAATATAGACTATAGACTTGTTCTAAGATCCTCAGCCAACAATTATGTCATACTTACCCCAAAATGTTATAGTATCTTCATGCTTTGTTCGTCCACATGTTTTTGACTACGCACTACTCTGTGTCTTTACAAATAACTGCACCTCTCTTTCTCTCACTCTCTCTCTGAGATATAGTAGGATACCTGAGCAGGTGAGCACTGAGAAGTTGTGTCGCTCTGAGAGGAGATCAGATGACTTCATCATCTCTCTGGATACATGATCAGGTTACGATGGGACCTGTGTGCCTTCAAAAACCCGGATGCTTTGTTAGAAAAAATGAGTGAGGCAGGACTAGGTAGCGTGTGGAAATGGTAAGAATAATAAACGTTCTGAGAAATATGGGTACAATCTCTGAAAAAAAGGATACTGTACCTTGTCTCTGAGGTCACATCCTCAAGTGTACACCTTTTGTAGCTTTTGTATTTGTATCCTTTACTTAGTGCATATGTGGTGTATTTACTTTTAAAGCATTTTCTCTGTCAATAATAATGTACACTAAATATTTTAAATGTGCCCTGTATATACATTTTCATGCTAAAAATATATATTAACAGTAGAAAAGGTGAAAGTACCACCCCAGTAAGCAGTTTAGGATCCTTTTTGTGTGTGGCAGGATTGTGCAGGTAAGATAAAAGCATATAAGGAAAAGAGTAGCAGATGTTATTTAATGCTGATGCAAATTCACAGGATTACCCACACAGATCCATCTACACAGATCCCTTTAGGGTTATTCTGTACTTTTTTCAGTTTATCTTTTGAAAAACCCTGTTTAAAATGATGCTTTGCATGAATTATGGGAGTAATATCTCATTTGTTTCATTAAAACAATGTGAAGTAGCAAATTTAGCTATTTTGTTGATTCGGTTGTTTGTGAAAGTGAGATTTGAAAGCACAGATTTGAAGAGGCTTGTGGGTCGGTTGTCTGTCGGTTGTGTTATGTAGGGAATGATTTTGAGTACAAAAAATTCAAAGCCTAAACACGTGGGGTTTAGTGTCAACAGGTGTCATACAGACTGCATGGTGCTCATGTAGCCACAAAGATGCAATATTGTGGAAGGTCAGTAAATTTAGGATAAATAGATGACGATGATGATGTTGATGATGAGAATGAGATTTGTTATTATTACTAATACTAGCAGTTGTAGTAGCATTATCTGAGATCTACTAATGTTTGGAATTGGGGGAAGTCGTGGCCTAATGGTTAGAGAGTCTGACTCCTAACCCTAAGGTTGTGGGTTTGAGTCTCGGGCCGGCCACGACTAAGGTGCCCTTGAGCAAGGCACCGAACCCCCCCAACTGCTCCCCGGGCGCCGCAGCATAAATGGCTGCCCACTGCTCCGGGTGTGTGTTCACAGTGTGTGTGTGTTCACTGCTGTGTGTGTGCACTTTGGATGGGTTAAACCCAGAGAACAAATTCTGAGTATGGGTCATATACTTAGCTGTATGTCACGTCACTTTCACTTCATTTATAGCTAAAGTTCTAGGGAGGTAAGTTAACAGTATTAGTTTTTAACTAACCAAATCCACAACACCTATTACTCCAAGCCAGTCAATTCTCAACTACTACATCCACCAGAAGTTGTAACCATAATGGATTTACAGCAGCGCTCCAGGAAAAGGGTGAATACATATAACGTAGCTGATATGTCACTGATTTAAGTTTGAATCAACACATTATTATGACTGCTAAAACTGCATTATTATCATCTGAAGAACTTGAAGAATCTGGGGATACTGAGGACTGGTTTGGGAAATGAATCTGTGACACACAGATCTGTATGAGGTTAAATGATCAGCTGTGTTGTCTGTGCTCCTAACACAGGAAAGGCAGTGGGTGCTTAATGCCATCTATTCAACTTTTTTCTAACCTATGTGTATTAGTGTTTATTAAAATGGAATAAACCCACAAAAGAAGCATTAAATATAAGCATTAAATATAAACATTTAAATTAACATTTATTTATATAATATAAAAGTATACATACTGTACATAAATACATGAAAAATATGCATATAAAATACCAGTTTTGATGCAGAATATCTACAAATAAATAATATATACAGTAAACAGTTTAAATTTACATTCACAGTACTTAACCTTTATTCATGGGTGGTGTGTACCTTTAAGCATGTTCCAGCAATCCATCAATAATTTAAGAGGAGAAAATGTGCAAAGGGGCCTGCAACATTACACAACTATAAGCATCTTAAACAGTGATCTATTCAGCCTGTTAGATATCTTGTAGCTGTTTTCTACCTCTGAGGAACTATTTCTTTTCGTCAGGTAGTCTATTCCTCTTTAGAACAAAAGCAGAGTTGTATATAGAGGGGTATAGTTGGTGCTTAAAGTGCTGATGTGATGTTGTTTAGCTCATTGAGACTTTGCGAGGCAGGAAGTGACTGCTGGCATGGTGTGGATGCACCAGGTCTCCTCTCCTGAGATGTCCTTGTCTGGACAGGGCCAGGTATAAGCCTGGATGAGCTACAGATGAATATGTTGTGTAGTGGTTCTCCTGTAGGTGCTCCTTAAATAGACAGTCTGATGAAAACTGTGTCTGTGGATGAGAAGGTTTTCACTTGTTGAGTTGTTACAAGTTAAGGATCAATTCACAGGCCATTAAAAGTATGTCAGCTGCCAGTGCTTTAAAAATATTATAAGTCTCTAAAAAGAATATGTAAATACACTAATTTGTTATTGGCCAATTATTACCTACCAGTCAGATCTGTTCTTGTTGAGACATATAGCAAATTACAGCAACCCTTATTCAGAGCAACTTACATTTTATATCATTTTTTACTACTGAGCAGTTGAGGGTTAATGGCCATACTCAGGGGCCCAGCAGTGGCATTCTGGTGGACCTGGGATTCAAACTCACAACCTTCCGAATGGTAATCCAACACCTTAACCACTAGCCAACCACATCCCTAAATTACAAATTACAGGGTCAAGACTAACACATGCTTCCATAGTCATTGATCGTCCAGGTGCCAACATACAGTATTAAGATTGAAGCGGTTGTAACTGGTACAGTTGTGTAAATTAAGTTATTATTTGGTCTTGTGGACTATATGTTAAGATCTTGTAAGGGAAATTCCTTCTTCAGGACAATATTAAATAAAAAAACAAACTGCAATTCATAAGATCCCTCTTATTTCTTTTAAATTATTAAGATTTTGCAGATTCAGCAAGAGGGATGTAAACTTTTCAACTCAACTGTAAGTTTATAAATAAAAAAGATTAGCTAGTGTCATAGTGAGCCATAGAAAGAGAGCGTGCCTCCATCCCTTAGACAGTTTTGTGATCACTGAGTGAGATATCACAATATGATATTTTGCCTTATCACCCACCCCTAGTGGAACCTAACGGAAAACATTGTGTGGTGTAGTAAGAATGTTCAAAACTAGCTCACCATTCCTTGTGTGATTCCTTCTTTATTCATACATAAATACAGTCTGCTTATCACGCCACGAATGCCCACTACTCCAGGCTTCACTGCAAACACCTTCACCCAACCTGAGACAAAAAACCAGGAGAAAGACAAGTTAAGCTCAGCACCAATCTTCAAAACATAATCTCCACCATTATTTTTGTTATTTGTCCAAATATGTCCTTGGATTATTGAGTTACCAAGTATTCTAACCCCTTTACCTACTTAATTCCACACTTACATACATAAGATAAATATAAGAATAAAACTTACTGTGCTTGGTCGGTGTATGCACACCCCTTACAGTTCCACTGGGCTGGATCTGTAGATGATATCCGATTCCAACACGGCAATACAGAAGCTGATACGTGTTGACCTTTCCTATTGATGAATAAACATCTGTTGAAAGATGCTAAAGATTAATAGCTTCATAATGTTAAAGAGGGTGTGTGTTATAATTATAAGATAACTTATATACAACCACCATATAATTATTGTAGCAATTGTAGTGTTTAATTTGCATGTGTTTGTGTTATGATCAGTTGTAGTTTTACAAATATGTATTATTTATATATATCCATTATATTCGTCCTTATTATTATTTATGATGCATTGAATTAATATTATTATAAATATTAATATTCATGACCGGCCATAGGTTACATTTATTTTCATGCTTGATTATTATTTGTATCTATTATTTTTATGTATTTAATCTTTAATTTATAGCTTCATTATAGCACAAGAGATACTTTGTTGTCTCTGAAATTGAGTCTCATTAGGTTTCTGCAATTGACAGCAACTAAACGAATGGAAAATATTGATTTTTTACGTGCAGACTGGAGTTCATGCCCACTGGTTCTATTAATGATTAGCTGCATTATCATTGTTTAGTTCTTTGAAGACTTTACTTCTTTAGCACTGTAGGCAAATAAAAAGCTATACAAAGACACATCACACATTCATTTAATCTCTAAAAAATTCCTGTTATCAGTTTATAGTTTGGGGAATACGTCATGCCCATGTCCTTGTGTCTCTGATGATTATACCAAACAAATATCACACAGAGAGATTTGTTTCCGTGCTCTTGCTTCATCACACTCTTTTAGCATCTGTTCTGTCTGTTGCAAAGGAACACTAAAAAAATGCCTAAAGCTATAGACTCATACTGTTTGTAATCTCAGAGCAGAAATCCAAAGCTTTAGTATGTGATTTTGCATCCAAACTAAACTTTTCTTTTACTTGTAAGAGATAAAACTACATAATTCTATATTTTGTGCAGTTAATTAAAACTGTATGTTATGTGTAATGTTTCTCTGTAGCGCTATATATTTACACTTTTTGTAAAATATATTAATATTCAACATTATACCCAACATATTATAATAGAACTGTATATGATATAATTATGTACAGTTCTATTAGACAATATTCCCATATTATCTACCATTAATTTTCATTCTGACACCACTGGGTAGGCAAAGGTCCAGTAAATTACTTTAATAAAGGCAATGTGCATATTATTCTTTTCATATTCAAGTAAGACATGCATTGTATTCCTGTTCAAACAGCACACATGGGCTGATATAGTGTTTAATATTGTTAATACTTTTTTGCTTGATACCATTCATTGGTTTGATATGATACTTAATTCAAAGTAAAAGCAAATCTGTGTAACTTTATCACAGTGAAAATATTTGCAGTATGTGAACTGTGTATTGCAATGTGCCAAGAAAAAGATCTTTCCTGACACCACAGTTACATAATTTGACATCATCTCGATTACATTTCCTTAAACTATGATACTGATGAGTTTCGACTTTGCTAATATCCATCGTTCATCAAAAAATAAGCATTTTGCTTTTCTCATTTTAGACCAAACCAAACCTACCTTTCAGCCTCATCTGTGATTCTTTGATGGACAGCAGCCACAAGTGCCTGATTCTGCTCGCCTGGTCTCGGCCTGCGTCCATCTTTGTCCTCTCAGACCTCACACACATGCTGAGAAGCAATGCCACACATACAAGTGTCAAGTGTAAATCCATGACAGCTGCATCAGTTTCATATAAACAAACAGAGCATCCAGGTGAGCCACAATGCCATGCAGCACACTACAGAGCCTTACTGAATAATCTGTCCTCTACTTAGTATAAACAGGGTCAGCATGCCATTCTCTCTCTCTCTCTCTGTCTCTTTAAAACCTTTATCTTGCCTTATATCCTCTCACTGTGATTCCCCCATGACACTTGTACTTGTGAGAACATTCAGAGCAGATGCACAGTACAAGTGTGCCCCGAGAGATAGACGTTTTACGTCTCTGACAGTCCTAATCCCATTGTCAGTGTTATCTGTATCGCTGTATCTCTGTACCAGTAGCTTTTCTTACAAACAAACCATGATGTGATAACTGGACAGAGCTTCACTGACTCACAGGTAGGACTGACGTAAACAACAGCAGACTTTAATATTGACTTTGCATATGATCTTCTAAATGTGTGGAAATTGTTGCTCACATAATCATATGTGCACAAATATTACGCTAGTGGCTTTTGTCTTAATTCTAATAAAA